>NC_133654.1:30179390-30372164 GCF_009905375.1 Apium graveolens | reverse complement strand
GATTAATTTATTGATTAATTGAATTAATTGATTAATTAATTCAGAATTAATATTAAGAATTTTCAGAATTTAAATTGGATTAAAATTCATTTAAATTCAACAAGACAAATCTGATTGTACTAATATGACAATCGGTATGACAGTCAATAGTCATACCGAAAGTCATGCTAGTACAAATAATTGTCTTACCGAAAGTTACACTGGAAGAGGATTGTCTTGCTAGTTCAATCAGATTGTCTTGCTAGTACAAACAATAGTCATACCGAAAGTCTCTCCAGTTCAACAGATTGTCTTGCTAGTACAATTGGATTGTCTCACCGATTGTCACTCCAGTTCATTCAAGTATGATTTGATTAAAAGAAGCAGAAGTAGAACAAATTCAATATACAGAACACAAGTCAAAAACAAGAACACAGCAGCCGCATCAAAATATCATCTTCTCTGCTAAATTCAAGATCACATTTCTAGTTTGTAAAGTTAAATCCAATCAACTAGAAATCATTCTCTTGTTCTTGTGTAACTATCTAGCGGATCAAAATCCCTAGAACTTAATCTCAAATTGTGTTTAGCATTTGAATCTTTTATTGCAAAAATAGAAAAAGTTCATGTCGAATTTATTCTAATTTGTGATAATTAATTTGAGATTAATTCCTTGGAATCGATACAGTTGTTGTAACATATTTCAAGTTAATAAATTCTTATTTAACCTTGAATTTGTTTCACAGTTTTATTCCGCAATTTATTCCATTATTCGGTAACGTTTTGTATTCAACCCCCCCCTTCTACAAACACATTGGGAACTAACAATTGGTATCAGAGCCTTCTGATTAATTAACAAATCAAGATCCTAGACTTTTGTGATTTGTCAACTCCTTGCATTTTTATTTATTCAAAAATTCATAATGACTTCACAAAAAGTTGGAACCGTTAAAATTCCACTATTGATAAGAAAATTATATCATGTGGAAGAAGAAGATGCTATTGTTTTTACAAGTTACAAATCCCAAATATCTGAACTTGTTAAAGAAGGGTCCAACAACTCCGATGGTTATTGAACCGGAGGTGATAGTAGATGATTATGGGGACTACCTAAAGCTAGAACCTATCCAAAAGAGCCTGAAGATTTTACTCTTGCTGAGAAGGAAAAGCCTCCTTGGATGCCAGCCTTCAATTAATATTAATTGATTCCCTTGATCCCTTGATGAACAGACATGTGATGAACTGTAAAAATTCCTAAACACATGTGGGAAACTATTGAGGTGATTAATGAAGGCACGGAGGAAGTTAGGGAGAACATGTTGGAGATCCTAACCTCTGAGTATGAACATTTCAATTCAAATCCAGGAGAAGGAATTACTGAAGTGTTTGAGAGGTACAATGTGTTGATCAACAACCTGAACATAAATGGGAAAGTATTATTCAATCAGGGAGGTCAACAAAAAGTTCCTTTTAACACTAGCCAACTCATCTTGAACATAGAATCACTGCCATTAGAGAAGCTAGAGATCTGAGTGAGATTTCTTTGGATAGACTCTATGGTTTGTTGAAAAACCTATAAGTTGGAGCAGATTCAGCAAAAGGAAGTCTACGGAAAAGATAGAATGGTCAGCACATCTACTGCTCTTGTAGCTGAAGGTCAACAACAACAACAATCTCAACAGTCGGAGAGAATGGTACAGTTTTCCAAGGCTGAGGAAAATATGTTAGTAGCAGAATATGATCCTCCTACTACAAATCAATCCAGTGATGATTTTTATTCCTTGGAAGGGCTGGAGCAATTGGAAGATGAGTCAATGGCCCAAATTGTCAAGAGATTCTCCAATGTCAGATTCAAGGAGAATCCCAAGCTTCAAGTACAAGTCCAACTACAACAGATTCCAGACAGGTGGATCTTCATCCTCTAACACCAGTAGTGGTGGATACAAAACAGGGATGGTTGATCGGAGCACCATTAGATGCTATAACTTACAATGAGTTGGGACACTTTGCCACAGAATGTAGGAAGCCAAAGCAAGTAAGGAAGAACTCTTATGATTCAAATCAGAAGAGTAACTCTGAAAGGGCTTATCTGGCAAAGGGAAGAAGCTGGGATGATACTGATAGTGAAGATGAAGAAGAAGGGAATCTTGCTCTTATGGCTATTGATGGAAAAGCTTCATCGTCAAGAAAAGAGGTAAAATATACTGATGCTGAATTAGTTTATCATCTAGGAGGTAACTTATATTGTGCTCGTCGTGATAATGAACTGTTAAGTTCACAGATCAAAGACCTTGAGAAAGAGGTCAATGAATTAAGACTTGTGCATATTAATCAAGACAAGTTAAAAGAACAAGTATCTTTTTTAGAGAATAGAGTTAACTGTTATAGAAAACTCGAAACTATTCTCAAAGACAAGATCACCGGTCTTGAGACTAAGGTTAGAGCCTACTTCAATTCTTGTTCGAAGGCTAAAGAGTTCTACAGTAAGCAAGCTGTTAATCAAACATCTGGAATAGGTTATGATTACAATGTTGCTATTGGAGAATTAGGCATAAACTCCCCTCCTCATGTCTGTGCTAAAGGGAGGGAAGTACCATATGTGCTTAAGGGTGTTGATGAACCCCTCTATAAAGCATCAATTGCTGAACCATTTGATGCGACCTCTTCTGTTATTCAAGAAGAAATACGTGCTGAAGATCATGCTAATGAGAAGGTTGTTTCCAAGTCAAGTGTGTCGAAAGTTCCAATCAAAGTTGTGAAAGCAATTGAGACTAACTCAGACACACATGAGTTGGATTACAAAAATGCCATGTCTACCATGCATAAATTGCCTGCTGTTAATCACTCTCATAAAGCATGTGGTGTTGCTAATTGTATGTCTTGTGCTTTTAATTTGATGTATGCTTATTTTAATGGTAAGCATGCTTCTAGTGATAAGACTACTCCTCGTCAGCATGTGAATAACAAGAAGCATGATAGGTCTAAGACTACTAGTCCTTCTAAGGCTAGAAAGGAGACATTTGTGCCTAAGCCTAAACAGAAATTTGTTAAGGCTGTTTACAAGGTCAAATGTTCAGTCATTGAGGATGTTGAGACCATTAAAATTAAAAATGTTGTTTTTCCTGACAAAGGACAATTCTATAAGTATGCCGGGCCCAACCAAGTTTGTGTTCCGAAGAAGGTCTAATCCATTTGAAGTGCAGGGCAGTATACATGTGTAATCGGTAGTGTGGATTCTTGACAAGTGGATCATCAAGACATATGACCGGAGATAGAGCCCTGATATCAAATGTGGATAGAGAAAGCTGGCCCACTGGCTACCTTTGGAGATAACAGTAAAGGTTTATCTGAGGGATATGGCTGTTTGCAAGCTGGATATGTTATCAGTGAAATTTTGTATATTGTGCTAGGTTATTATCAGGAAGCAGTATCTAACATATAACACCAGTGACGAGACTTGAGAATATTACGACATATCAGGCACCTGCTGCACATTACACTTGGAATTGGACTCTAGTAAGATGTGTACAAGTGTACTCCTGGTTGGTGAGTCAAAAGAGGAAGTCAGTGCACCACAGTTCATGGACTTTGCAGCTGCAGATCTATTGGACTATGTAATCTCTTCTTCACAATCTCACTTCAGGTTGGTATGAACTAGTGTACTACTCAAGCAATCATCAAGGACATGGTATGGCACTCTAACTGAAGTTATAATTTTATATGAACTAGTAGAGTCGTCATATTTATAACTCTCTAATCACTAGGCACAATCATATTGTTTTATATGTGCAGTAAGTTTTATGAGTAAATCAAACTTCTTTCTACATTAGTGATTTCTTATTTCATGTAAAATCTTTTGAAATCACTATTGTACATCATTACTCTCAAAAGATTAAATGTATAATTTTCATCCATTATAGATCTTAAGTACATTTTATCTCTCTATATTGCCCTATGTTCTATGATACAGGTTCAGTCTCCAATGGCTTTCTTTCATTGACAGTCATGAGGTTGAAAACCAACAACGTCTATCCCAGACTGTAAAGACAAACCCAGAAACAGAACCAACCAACACTCTCTTACCACTAAATGTAGTATGAATGAGCGTGAGGGAGATAGTGCCTTAGTGCACCACATAAGGAAGGTTCTGTAGTCAACCCAGTAGCTCTGTCTCCTACATAGATGAGTAGTATTTAAACCGAGACAACTGCTAGCCCCCATACATCTTCTCAAAAAGATGTAATGGCTGAAAAGGTACAAAAACAGTTACTAGATTCATTCTCTCAATAGGGTGTATCTATTGAAATTTATCTGTCAGCCAAGGTATCCGATGTAGTGTCACCACTTCAAACATAAACAATTCTTGATACACAAGGAGAGGTTACACACACAAAGGATGAGTTGACGGAAACAAGAGTTTCGACCATTTTAAGGTCAGATTCGATTGTTCAAGGTTCGTTAGTGGACCAATTGCCTTTACAGGTGTTAGGAGAGGATACTGATCCAAAAGCCATATGTCAGTGGTTAGTGTCTACCTCCCCAGGCTTAAATCCCCTGGATGCATTTGCGGATAGTGGATCTGACATAGGTGCAGATCGGCAACTTGTTGACAATGATTCAGATATTACCTGATGAGTCATAAGGAAATGTCTTCACAGACATTAGAAGGGAACTTTGATCTTTATGCTAAATTCGTTGGATCATTGTTTACCTTCCCAGAATTCAAATCTGGAACCCTAAAAGGGAAACTAGCAACTTGTAGATTATGACTCAGATTCATCTGACGAGTTTAACAAGGATGGGGATTTGCGAACTCCCATTGCACCACCTGTGACCTCCTTAAGGATGGCTAAGGTGATTTTCCTTGCAGGTACAGCTGATTTTTGGAGCTATGAGAGGAGTGATACACTTGTGAGAATGAGTGTAAACACGAGTGGAGAGAAGAGTGAAACACATGTGAGGTACACTAAAACACAATCACACACTCACAGTGAGGAAGAAAAAGAAACTACTTGTTATTTCTTTTCCAACCAAGTGAAATATGAGAACTCCTTCAGAAAACGGCATACATTTCTTCTCTAAGGGGGAGATAAAAGCTTAAGAAATAGTTTGGAGGATTCCTCAACTAAGGGGGAGAAATAGCAGGGAGGAAGAAAAAGATCCTACATATGTACACTACACCACACCATTGTTGTTTGTAATTACAGATCCTATTGTACGGGAGAGGTAGTAAACACAAGGTGATTTTCTAGTAAGGGAAGAAGCTGTTAGGGGAGTACCATTGGTTTTTATCTGCGGATCCTATTGTACGGGAGAGGTGGTAAACGAAGGTGATCTTCTTTAATCAGTTGATTCTCATAGGGGGAGAAGCAAGAGAGATATGTGCTTCTCAACAGGAAATGTGGTTGTACAAAAGAAGATGGAACTACTTGAAGATATGTTCAGTCTAGAGGAACACCTACTTGGAATCTGGAAAATGTTAAATGTCATCCAGAACTTTTCTGCTATTTACTTTGCATTTCTGTTTATATCTTTTTCTTATTTGTTAGTTGAGTTATCCTCTAGGTATTTGTGTGTTATTGTCTAACAAACAAATAGGGGGAGATTGTAAGGCATATGTCATAGCCTATTTGTATATTCGAGGATTTAACTCAACTCAAATAAGAATGTAATAAGTAAATAGTGGATCTACCGTCAAAGAGATCTCGCAAAGTAATATCTGTCAAAGGATTCAGAAATAAGGTTCATCTACAGATTTGAGGAATTTATTCACTGGAAGAAGTTCAAGAAATTGATCATGCCTCAGTGATATAAATCAAGATTGTGGATTTAATCAAGTGACAGAGATCTAGTCAGGGTATCAGATAATTACAGGGATTTAGTCTGAAGAAAATCAAGAGTATCAAGGTCAAGGCTTGAAGAAACGCCACGGAAGTTAGTCACTCATGAACCAGACAGTACATCGAGTGTCAACATTGAAGTGGTGGAATTGATTCATAATTTTCACTGATTTTCAGAAGATATTCAGAAGAATGGTTGCTGCTCAAGGTTAGTATTAATTCTCTATTAATTAATTAAGTCATATAATTTAATTAAGAAAATAAATTATATCTGCAAAGATTAATTTATTGATTAATTGAATTAATTGATTAATTAATTCAGAATTAATATTAAGGATTTTCAGAATTTAAATTGGATTAAAATTCATTTAAATTCAGCAAGACAAATCTGGTTGTACTAATATGACAATCGGTATGACAGTCAATAGTCATACCGAAAGTCATGCTAGTACAAATAATTGTCTTGCCGAAAGTTACACTGGAAGAGGATTGTCTTGCTAGTTCAATCAGATTGTCTTGCTAGTACAAACAATAGTCATACCGAAAGTCTCTCCAGTTCAACAGATTGTCTTGCTAGTACAATTGGATTGTCTCACCGATTGTCACTCCAGTTCATTCAAGTATGTTGTTTGATTAAAAGAAGCAGAAGCAGAACACATTCAATATACTGAACACAAGTCAAAAACAAGAACACAGCAGCCGCATCAAATATATCATCTCTTCTCTGCTAAATTCAAGATCACATTTCTAGTTTGTAAAGTTAAATCCAATCAACTAGAAATCATTCTCTTGTTCTTGTGTAACTATCTAGCGGATCAAAATCCCTAGAACTTAATCTCAAATTGCGTTTTTGCATTTGAATCTTTTTATTGCAAAAATAGAAAAAGTTCATGTCGAATTTATTCTAAATTTGTGATAATTAATTTGAGATTAATTCCTTGTAATCGATACAGTTGTTGTAACACATTTCAAGTTTAATAATATTCTTATTTAACTTGAATTTTGTTTCACATTTTTTATCCCGCATTTATTCGATTATTCAGTACTGTTTGTATTCAACCCCCCCTTCTACAAACACATTGGGACCTAACACAATAATTTAAAAAGATAAAAAATGAATAACTGAATTCTAATTACTTGCAATCATAATATACAATAATGTACACTACTGTTAATATAAAAGTTGATTTTAATGAAATATGTTATTTTTTTAAATTCAACGTATGTATGTATGGAAAAATGATAGTTTTTTTACACTACTATTAACAAAATAAGATTAAGTTATATGTGTCTGTGTTAGCATGTAAATTATTGTATGTTACATTTCTTAGGAAATTAGGATGGTTTCAATTATTTATATGCTAAATATACGATTTATGTACATGTATAATCATTATTAACATTTAGTGAGGCAATTGATTACTTAAATAACATGTATTTATAATTATTCAAAATTTAAAATTATGTAGTAAATAAGTTGCAATAATTTATTTATGGTATTCACATATTCACCGACAAATAATCCATATCTATTTTTTACGCAACCGAGTATCAATCATGATTGTAACATAAAAATAAATTATATATTGTAAGATTATTATTGATGTTCATGATTTTTTTTCAAGAATTCGAAGGAAAAATTGTAATTATATTGTTATTTAAACTATTTTTAAGGTTTTTCATTACAACTCTAATATTTCTTCATATAATAATTTGATAATATTGTATACTATTCTCCTAAATTAAATATTTTTAAATTCGATAAAGTTTTATACATATATTATCTTGATCAATGAATATTGTTTATCTAAAAGAATTCTTTTGAAAATGCTAGTTTTTTTTAAAGTGAAAAATAAAAAATAAATCGATTTAATATATCATCGTAGTTTTAACAATTCTCGTGAGATCTCATATCAAATTTCAAATATTTTTAAAAATCGGGACAAGTCCCAAAAAACTAATGCGCTACCCGTGAAATTAGTAATTTTAATAAAAATAATCAATTGACTTGATCCTATAAATACCTCAAACACATTAATTTATATTAATATAAGATATTAAAAAATTCACATTATTGGTAAGATATTCTCGCCGAACTTGTAATTTAAATTTACTAAACGTAGAATGTGACAATGTTTTTCGGCCGGTCATGTAGTCAAATTTCGAGTATTTTTTGAACAATAGGCTAAGTTCCGATTTTCAAATTCAAAATAAACTAAAATTCATTGACTCATTATAATTCAAACTTATCTAAATATTTAATGCCAATCTAGATTATTTATATATAAGCGATTATATTTTCAATATTTTCTTTAAAAATTATATATGTACATTTTAATTAATTTTAATTATAAAATATATGTTAAAAATATATGAGATATATTTTCAAACTAAAAAATGATAATAAATAAGATAATAATTCATTTATGTACTTTGCCTAACTTTATATCTGAAATTCAATTCTTTAAAATTAATTGTACAAATATTCAAATAACTATTTTTTTACGGAATTTTAGTAACTATCTTTAAAGTTAAATACAATAGTAATTTAGCACACTTACATAATATGTGTATGATAAAAATCACATATGACAATATGGTGTAGTGGTATATTGTTATATAGAATAATGAAACAACTCGAATTTGATTCCCATGAAACACATCTTTTATATAAATATTAAAAATATGGGTAATTTAGTGTTTTAAATGAGATTTTTTAATCTCATAATATTATCCCCTTGTTCTTCTATTATAGATATATAGAAGAGATTTCAGTTTTATTAATTTAATTTAGAGAAAAATGGTCCTCATTTTTTGTAAATACCAATAACTTATTCTGAAATTACAAATTTACCCTCCATTATTTAAATGAGATAAAGTTATAATCTGTTACTTTGAGGTTAATAAGGTTTATTATTTCATTTTTTATTAATTTAATTTAATATTGTTTATCATTATGCAAGGTAGGAGATATGAGTTTGGGGAATTGGTGTACCGATCCGTGGTGACAACTGCTGAGAAGGCCTATATTGAAGTCACTTTTAAAGCTCGTCGAAGTGGCGAGACCGGGATACACTCTCATTTAAAGCAACAACTAACCTTGCCTAGAAAAGTTTAACCGGTTCTTACGATATCGAGACGGTTAGAGTACTTTGAATCATTTTAACTTCTTATCAGAAGTTACCTACATATTATGGTATTTGTTTGTACTTGTATTACCTTGCATTGTTTTCACATACAGAAATTTGGATGGACTTCAGTTTTAGGAAGTAGTGCATATATATTACATAGCAATTCTACATTTTATTATATATATTTGTGTTTCTTGTGAGTCTGAGGATATGTTTTCTTTTGGCAACTCTGAATTATCCTGTGTTTCTACTTTTTTCTTTAATGCGTGAATGTTGATATTATTTAAAATGATATAGGAGGATGGTTGATATCACCTTTTCTCTTTGATTTCCTGGACTTTACTGAGTTTATTTCCTGAATCTTGAGATTTTACACACTTGCAAAACAGGGACGACGAGATACTTAATCTGACTGAGTGTACTTGTGGAGTAGTTTGGAATTTATGCACTAATGGCTCATTAGACATGGACATAATATTGTTCAGTTGGGTTGGTGGAAATATGTTGATTTCATGGATTCACGGCTAAGGTCTTTTAGTATAGATGATGGTTTTGATAATCTACAAAGGTTAATATATGTTTTGTAGACTCTTGACTTTAGGACTTGAACCGAGTCAATTTTTGGCTAATAAACTAGAATTTATGTGTCCCCCCCCCCCACATATTAGAGATGAAGCCGTTGAGTCCTTTGAGTGAGAAGTGGTGAAAGTTTCTGTAGCGTGGGAGCTAAATCCAGGGTTACGACTTCCAGTTTCATTATGGGTTCTAGCATCATTGGAGTTGCATTTCTGATTCCGTCCATCGAAGAACCCATACTCCTTCAGCTTCCAATTGAAACACCAAGATGCCTGAACCAAGAGCACGAGCCATCCACTTATTCAGCACATGCATTTACAAAAACTTGATTACTCATGCACACTTTCAGTCCATTAATCACACCTGTAATAGCTATGCATACACCCCTTAAAAACTAGAGCGAACTTTACTGTGAGTTTAAAATTTTGGTTAATTCAATATGCAAGTCTGAATCTTTTAAACACAATGAGCTGTGCTTTTGATCCGCTGCTCAAAATCCAAGATCAAGAAATCAAACAGTATACTGACATACAATGTGCCCATGTGTTTGCTTTCTCGAGCCACCGCTTTGTAAATATTTATTATTTCATACGAGAAATCGCGGTTTGTACGCTGCCTTACCTCACCATGTGCATGACAATAGTAATTAATGGCTGTTTAGAGAAGAATGTCTTAACTTTCTGTAGATGAGAGGCATCTCTGAGTCTGCTTTGTAGTTAAAAGTAAATTCATTCATTTTATCTAGGTGAGAGCATTACATTAGTGAATTTTAGTGAATTTCACAGGGCTTATACAAATGAGTAAGATAGCTATATACTTTACTTTAATCTTTTTCAGCTATAATTTCATTGGATGCTCCGGTGCAGGTGGAAACATCCTTTCTGCAAACCAGACCATTAAAAACGGAGAAACTATTGTTTCAGCTGGTGCCTGGTGGTGTATAAGAACTTGGTTTATTTAGTCTTGGAAGCTCAACGAATCAATACTTAAGCATACGATAAAAGAAGGCAGGTGAGGTGATTGCATGGATTGCCAATCGAGATGCACCCCTTACTAATGCATCAGGTGCACTAACATTAAGTAGTGAGGGGACTCTGGAACTTTTTAATGGCTCAAACACCACAATTTGGTCATCAAACTTGACAAAATCTTGAAAGAATCCTGTGGCGCAGTTATTGGACACTGGAAATCTTGTTATCAGAACAGACAATGTCACAATGACCCTGATCAAGGAGATTTTCTGTGGCAAAATAAAGTTTTGATTTTCCTGACAATGCTTTCCTACCAAGCATGAAGATCGGAAGCAAGATTAGGAAGGACTTGGCATCTAGCCTAGTTTGTTCCTTCAATTCTTGGAAAAGCAATAATGATCCTTCTCCTGGGACTTTCCGTGTTAAACTTGATATCACCGGTTACCAACAATTAATGGTAAACAATGGTTCAGCTATATCTATCCGGGTTGGTCCCTGGAATGGTATTACATGGAGTGGTATTCCTACTGCAAGTCCAAATATTATATTTGTGGATTCGTTTTACTTTCAAGAGGAAGAAATTTATTATAAGTATGAACGTTTCAGTAATTCATTACTTGTAAGGCTAATCATAGTAGGGATGATTTTGTACCACATCCAAACAAGAAATTGCCAGATACACAGAGATCGTCGTTTTATTTGAGCATGGACCTTGACGATTGTAAGAAGAAGTGTCTGGAGAACTGCTCTTTTACACCATATGCAAATACAAATATCACCGGAAAAGGAAGTGGATGCTTGCTTTGGTTCAGGGGTCTTATTGATATCAGAGATCAAGAACAGAGTTGGCATGTTTTTTAGTAAGAGCTGCTGCGTCAAGTTCAGGTAAATAATTTATTTCCACCTATAATTAGTTCCTTATACTTTCCATATTTCCAATCAAGAAATATAAATTATCCCAATTAAATTAACTTGCAAGAAGTTAAAGTCATTTTTGGCTATTCAGGTTCAGGTAGTAGTTCAGATATGTGAGTTCTTCTTCTCTCTCCCTTGCTGAAGATATTTCATTACACTCGTGATTTACAAATTCTGGAGAAATAGTTTTACTACATTGCAGATTTTCATTTCCTTTTTTGATATCTTAAAGTTCAATCATTTCTCTATACAACTTGCAGTGGGTACATGCCCCCGGAGTATGCAATTGAAGGTGCCTTTTTCCGTTAAGTAGGAGTTCAGATGTTTATAGCTTCGGTGTACTGATGAATGATGATAGAGATTGTGAGCGGGAAGAATTTTTTATCCGATATAGTACTAGATTTCATCGTTTCAAAAATGGATGGTGTTCTTTTGGAAATAAGTGGTGAAAATATAATACCAAAGTCAGTATTGAACTTTACTTCTCACTGTTATCTTTAGTAATATTGACCATTTAAAAAATAATTATGTTGTGAAAGGCAAATTATTTTTTGGAGAATGTCAAGCCTTGTGTAATGTGTTTGTTAATTCAACTAAACGATGAAATCTTTTACTTGAATATGGGGATGATTTGAGTTTAAAATTTTTGTGTGATATTTTTATTTGGAATAACATCAAATAATGCACCTACAATACCCACATGTCCAAACCTAGAGTAAACATTTAATAAATTATTACAAACAAACTTATATGATGAACAACCAGAAGTGATAATAATGGAGTGAAGATGTTTGGTGAGAGGGAGAAGATGGTTTTTGAGACATCCTTGAAAGAGGATAGCAAAAAGATTCTGGTTTAAAAAAAATGTAAGTGATGAAGGTGTTAATGCTTTAGCAACTGTGCCTTTTGAGCATAAGTGTATGATAGTTAATTTTCAATGGGAGCTGATGAAGAGATTGTTGTAAGATATTGATGACTTGCAGTGCCAAGTAGCAAAGAATACACGGGTTTAGGAAAAAACATGTTCATACATTTGAGTTGCTTTTTGGTTGCAACTTGACACAAGTATTATAGGAAGTGAACCAAAAAACAACTCAAACGTATGGCTCAGGAATAAACAAAGGGAAGCAGGATCCAGGTAAGAAATAATATTATTAGTGTGTGTATTTGGCATAAGCTCCGTTGATTTTTCGTTTTTTTAATTCTCTTGATTTTTCGTTTGAAATTATATTTAAAACACTAATTATAATTTGATTTTTAATTTTTTTAATTCTGTTGATTTTTCATTTTTATTTATTTATTTTAGTTTTAAAATATATATTTGTAAACGTTAATCTAATATTAAATTCAGGAATTAAAATAATTATATTTAAAAATTATTTATTTTAGTTCATTTAAGTAAAAAAATTCTGAATTATAAATAAAATTATCAAAGTAATTTAGTTCATTTAATTTTAAGATTTCTTAAACCACTACTTTAGTTCTTTCAAGCACGTCTTCACGTGTCTGGGTCCTGTCAGTTTTCTTGGATTTCTTGGACTTCTGTTAGAGTATCTAGAGGTTAAAAAGGGGTCGCCAAATTTTACATGGCATGACACCCTTATTTGCCAATCTATTGGAGTTGTATATTTGTGAAGATGTTGCCTACCAAGATTGCCAAAAACAAGACAACTTCTTAAAATGGTTAAAATACATATACAAATACAAAAAATTTATATCAATAATACATTTTTTTAATTTATAAGTCATTTACAATTTAATTTAAGGGACCACATAGTAAACAATTAAAGGTTACTAACTATTGGAGTAGAATATTGCCAAATTGATATAAAATTGAGTGAAAATAAAATATTAATATATATGATGATTTGGCAAAGTTGTCAACTAGTTTAACAACCCATTATTGGAGATGGGTTTGTCAAGTAGTAGCCTCTCTCATTAGCCGCATATCATTTTACTTTCAAATTTTTAACTCGCGCTTCAGTTTATCAATCAAGTACCGGAAGATGGGTTTGTCAATATTAATCTGGTAATATGTAATGATATTGTTATTTTTATGATTTTCTGCGAAAGAAACTAAGATACTTGAAAGAATATGCAGAGAACTAAGAACAAGTAGAAACAAGAAGAAAATTCATATCATTCCATAATGGTCCAATACCAGGAGAACATAACATATATAGTCATTAAGCCACTCTCCCAATGCACTACCTGCCAAAGTTTGTTAAGAACTAGCACTACAAGTTAACTGTAATAACCCCAATTTTTGTAAATTTTTGAAACCCTTATGAATAGTGTTTTTGCTGAATGAGAAAACTGTTCATGCCACACTATGTAGGGGTTCTGATATGGATATTCTGAGATTTTATTAGTACTTTATATGGGATATAAGTGTATGTAAAGATCGTCAGAATCCAAATCCGAACACTTTGATTTTTCCCGGAAATACACTAGATACAGAAAGATTTGAGAAAAAGGTAACAGGATAAAAAGGATTTAAATAAAAGGATTATAGGAGAGGATCATAAAAGGAATATAATATATTGAGAAAGGTTAAGGGAACCTAAGTAATAAGATCCCGGGTATGATCCCTCAAACGATAAACGAAAACGAAAGTTAAGCGAACCGTATAACAGATCAGCGGTCATTAGGCAAACGATTAGGAAGTTAATCAAAGGGATTAGTGGGAATAATGTCATCCAACCAATAGAAAGAGGACAAGGAAGGGAGGATGACATCATGAGGATGACATAGGCATGACAAGAAAGGAAGGAGATGTGGTGACTTTTTAACCACACAAAACCAAGGGCAACTAGGTAATTCACTAAAGCAAACAACAAAAATCAACCAACCAAAAGCAAATCAAGCCAAAACACAAAAATCTCTCTTCTTCTTCTTCATGCTCTCGGGTTTTTTCTTAAGAAATGGGAAGTCCAAGCTCCTCCACTTACTATTTAGCAAGGTAATTATCTAAGCTTCCCCGTGGATAGTTACATACTTCCTATAAGTTTAAGCTTCTAATTCCAAGCCAATCTTTTTCTATAAATCATGAAAGAAGATGGTGAATAGTGTTTTCAAGAACTAAAATTTGTGTTCTTGAAGTTTTGTTTAGATTAAGCTTGGATAAGGGCTTTAAAGGTGATTCCAAGCCATTCTCTTGATTCTCCACTCTCCAAGGAAGGTATAAACTACAAACCCTAGCTTTAGTTTTGAGTAATTAGGATTGAATGTGTTTGATATAGCATATGTGAAGCATGATGCTTGATTGGTTGAGGTTTGGTTGAGTTTGTAGAGATTAGTTGGTTTTATTGCATTGTTGGAGTTGTAAATCTTGGTAATTAGTTAAAGAACCTAAGTAAAGCCTTTAGTTCATGTGAGGAATAACTATAAATGGTTAATGTGGATTTGTTGGGGCTGTTATGATGTGGTTTGGAGGGATATTGGTTGTATGATTGATTTGGGGTTGATTTGTGGTTGGTATTGAATGGTTTAAAGTTTGGGAAATCGCGTAAACATAGCCGTCGTAACGTCCGATTTTCTTTGGACTGTTTTTGTGCATAGCATTAGGACCCGAGAACCCCCTGCTAGATTATGACCACTGCCATGTTTAGATAGCTCATGTTACGAGCTTCGTTTTGATATGTAGTTCGTTCGATTCCAATGCACGGTTTAGGAGAAACGACCGTTTCAAGTACCGGCATTTCGCGAACGAAACTTTTCCCCTCGCCTTACTTTGAAACATAGGTTAAAGACCAAAAAGGGTTAATTAATGTATGAAACATTTATGGTAAGTGTTTTAGGCAGTTGGTAAGACACTCGCGAAGGAATCGCTTTAAAACTCGTAAAGGTTAAATTATTAAAAATGGTGGAGCCGAGGGTACCCGAGTGACTTAAGCAAATCAGTGAGCGCAAAACAAGCGTTAGAGTCTAAGTTAGTTAAAGTATAGATTTACAAGTGATTTTGGTTTAATTCCAACTTACTTGTTGTTTATAGGTTACCAGACTCGTCCCGAGCCTTTTATCACCCCAAGTCGCTCAGGCAAGTATTCTATCCATTATACTGTTGTTGTGATGTATACATTTGTATATGCATGATCTTGCGATAAATGCATATTGGTTATTTAGCAAATTCTTGCGATATATTGTAGCATGTGATATGGTATATATGCATGCCTGTTTCATATTCTTGAAATATATATCTGTTGGTTCAGTTGATAATACCTATGCTAGAGAATAGCGGTAAATTGCATATACCCTTAGTACAAGGACCCAAAGGTGAAAATATTTTCTAAAACCGGGAGTCGAGGATCCCGAGTAGATTTTGTATATATGGATATAAATATATATATATATATATATATATATATATATATACTTATATATATATATGGTCATAGTTTTCAAAACTATTAATCGAATAAGGTTTATTCGATAACTTTAACTTTATTTTATTATTGAATATTATTTCGAATATTATTCGAAGGCGTATGACTCCTTTACATTATTTATTGAATATTATTTGAATATTCATTTGAGGATGTATGACTCCTTTATTTTATTTAATGAATATTATTTATAATATTCATTCGAGGTATTATGACTCAGCTTATTTTATTTATTGAATATTATTTGAATATTCATTTGAGGATCTATGACTCCGATTATTTGCTAAGATATATTCTTTATTTTATTAAAGAATAAGGTGTCGATAATCAAACTTATTTTTGATTATTCAAATAAAGATATTACTTTCGTATAAGTATATCTTTGATTATTTGCTATTCATTTCAAGTATAAGTTTTAATACTTCTACTTCAATTATTTTATAAAGATTATTTTTTTATGGGAATATTATTTAAATAATAATATTCAGACATTTTCTAAATATTCTGGGGACTGATTTACTTCATTAAATCAGTTTTACTCCAAACACTCTTTAAAGTGTTTTCGAGTCTTTAAAATGATTTTCAAAAGTTAGAGCGGATCCCAAAACTATTTTTATATTTAAGATCTTCCTTTTAAAAAGGGGATTTAAATACTCGCTCAAAACCTGGGGGATCCGGCTCGGTGGTGTGTTTTATATTCGCAACAAGGTTGCTGTCTTGGTAAAAGAGTTTTTGATTACTTACCCAATATTCGGGAAGTAAAATTCTTGGAACAAGTTAATCCATTAACAGGCATCGCCTGGGAAATATCGGTGAGTTTTCCTTTCCAACTAGGTACGACTTCTTGGTGGAGCCGTATCAACAAGTTTCTACTTGGGGAAAGGGGGAAACGAGCTTTACGTTTCAGAGTCATGGATTTCATCTGAACTAGGAGTGGCGTAAGTGGTCGAGTAGCGCCGGCCCAGCCTTATTATATTGGCCCAAATGGCCCGGAAGTTCCGCTAAGGCGGTCCATTCCTTAGGAGTTCAGTGTTCGGTTGACAAGTAAATCCGACAGGTTCTCCTCTACATGTAGAAAATGGTGGGGTTGTACTACTACGACTGATCATCGTAAGTGGTCTTCCTGGCGCGGCAAACTCCCGTAATGAGTTCATCATCCAATTGGATAATTTCTGCAACACTACCCAGAGCACTTCGATAGAAAGGCTACGGTTGGGCGATTGTTGAGTGTTGGCAGGGTTAAGTTTTCAAAATGATGTTTACATCAAATGAAGTATCTCATAACTTCATTTTATTTTGATGATATTTTAAAGGTTGAATCTATTCAAGTATTATCTTGTAGTCTCATCTATGTGATGAACTTTTGAACTAATTATAACTTGAACGGTGGTAGTTCAAGTAGTATTTGGAAAAGATATAAGTATATTGGAGTATCTGGTAACTTCATCTTTTAAACTTATATCTAGTAAATGATTATCTTATGCATGATAAAGATTTTCAGAATAATGTTGAGACAAGGTTAGATATATGAGATCACCTTGCAACGATATTTTTATACAGTTATACACTGGAACTCTGTGTGTATTATGCATGGAAGAGGACTTCCAATATTTTGAAAAGTATATATGAATATATATATATACACTGAATATTTTGCGACTTCATCGCATTAAGATATCAACTTGGTTCATTTCTTTTGACCAAGACTTTCATGAGTACTATGAGAAGACTCATATATTGTTAATCATTATACATATTATTTTGGTGGGCTTGCTGCTCACCCTTGCTTTATTTCTTCATCACACAACAACAGTTAGGAAAGATGGCCAGACTCCAGCAGACCCAGCGCAAGCGCGTGGGAAGCGTCCGCGTCTTCCCGATGATGTTGTGGCTGCTATAGCTGCAGAGGTAGATCCATTGGTAGATCAGGCATTCTACTTTTGAGAATCAATTATGTATAATTATAACTTGTGGCAGATAATGGCAATTAACTGTAAATTTATCAAGTAATCGTTTTGGGTTGTAATAACTTTTAAATTGTGGATTCAAAGACTTGTACTTATTTAAATTTCATCTCTGAGACTATAACGGGTTGTGGTGTGTGTTAATGTGGGGTCACAGCATAAGGTTATTTATTAATTAAGTGAAGTGATATTGTGGAAAGAAAGACCGTGACGACCCGGATCCCCGACCCCGGATCTGGGGGTGTTACAGAAATGGTATCAGAGCTAAGCGTTATAAACCTCAGAGATGATGGGACGTTAAGATAATAAGTTCACTAAGATAATAAGAACTCTTGACAAGTTCATAGTCGGGCTACCTAACGTAGTACTGACAGTTAAAACCCTTATGGGAACCCTTATAAATATCGTGATAGGAGCGTAGTTCGTTATCGTATATGGTAGCGGGACTCTGAACCCTGAGGTTGAGGAGCAACATCGCGATGATATTTTATTACTAATTGGAGATCGGATTGTGGATCCGATAGAGTGTCCTAATGCAGGACCGGATGATGTTGATATTGAGGATTTAGCGGTTCAGGATGTTGTCCTAGAAGGGATAGTTGTTGAGGAGGATCCCATGGAGGATCCTGACAGGATTGGATAAAGGACCACTGATGAATTGATGACCATGGTTTGGTCGACTACCAGAGGTAGGATTGGCCGGTCACTACCGGAGGTTCGTTCAAGTTGTAAAGATAGTAGCCCATTTAACGCGGCTTACTCGTAAGACTGAGAAGTTCGAATGGACAGAGAAATGCGAGAACAACTTTCAAGAACTGAAGCAGAGGTTGGTGATGGCCCTTATGCTGGCGTTGCCGGATGGAAAAAAAAAGATTTTGTGAAGTATAGTGACGCTTCGCACAAGGGCTTAGGGTGCGTGCTTATGCAGCACGGTAAGGTAATCGCGTACATGTCAAGACAATTAAGGTAATATGAAATTCGATATCCCCGCTCATGAGCTTAGGCTCGTGGCAATAGTTTTACCCTAAGGATTGGAGGCACTACTTGTATGGAGAGAAGTGCGAGAATTACCTAAGCCATAAGTGCTCTAGTACATTCTTACGTAGAAAGAGCTCAACATACGCCAGAGGAGGCGGTTAGAGCTAATCAAGAATTATGATTGGCAGATTCTTTATCATTCGGGGAAAGCCAATGTGGTGGCTGATGCCCTTAGTAAAAAGGAGAGACTCAAGATGATAATGTCTTTGGGAGAGTTTATAAGAGATTTTGGAAATAGTAGTGAAGGTAACCGGAGCCGGTACCGAAAAGCTGTTTGAGATTACAATACAGCCCAAATTATTGGAAAAGGTCATATTGTGCCAGAAAACGTTATGAGTGAAGGCAGAGAGCCAACAATTAGATAAAAGATTAATATCGAGAAAGATGATAAGGGAATAATGAGGTATTCCTATAGAATTTGGGTTCCGAAAGTTCAAGAGCGTAAGGATGAGAACTTAGATGAGAGCCATAGTTTGAGGAATAAGATTTAGAGCAAACCCTGAACGTGATAGTCAGGGAGGTCGCCATCAAGATAGAAGGAACCCATGACATAATGGAGTGGAAAATGAGGATTTTAAATTAAAAGGTGACCCCAATTATGGGGAGTAGGATGAAACATTTCATACTAAGGAAACAGAAAGTCGAGTAAGGAAAGGAGACCCGAGACGGTACTCCTATACGGCAATTCATGGACCTGTCTAAAAAGAACTTAGACTATTATCCCCAACCACCACCCTGAGGAGACAGTGCGGTGAGAAATTCTTTCAGGACCTTTAAATCGCTAAGCTCTCAGAGTTCCAAGGAACAGGCTGACCCAGTCGAGGCAAGAGCCTGGCTAAAGGAAATAGATGAATCATTTGAGATTCTAAATGATTGACGAACCACAAAAGACTGTTTTGTCACTTACCCTCCTAAGAGAGAGACCACCCGCTGGTGAAAGGCCAAGGAAGGCACGGAGCAAGAGATTATAATAAACTGATTTAAGTTCAGTCAATTGTTTTCAGGAAAGTACTTCCCAAGGTTATGGAGATAGTGTAAAAGCTTAAGAGCCAGAACAAAGGCAGACGAGTATGATGAATTATGAATCTAAGTTGTAAAAGTTATCAAGATTCGTTCTGAAGACACGAATCCAGAATGACGGGATGTTTGAAATCAATGCTTATGTTGTGTTGGTTCATGAAATAACGATAAGAGAAAGGAATATAAAGGCAAGAGAGTTTGAGGAATGATAAGGGAGTTGGGTATGAGGAAACCCTAAAGACTCGTAGAAATAGAAATAGAAAAGTATGTAATCGTCCGGATGAGAGTGATTCACCATGAGTTAAATTGATGGTTGAAGGTATAAGAGATACATATATTTTATCCCCTGTAAGTTGGGAAGATTCGAGGAAACCTTGAGATAATTCGAAGGATAAATATGAGACGCGGATAGACTGAGGAGACAAGGAAGTAAGAAATTAGGAAAATTGGATGAAGGAAGTGACCTTCAAGAATGTGAAGTGTAAGACCGGTGGCTTGATACCCAGGAAGGGAGACGCCAGGTATGAAAGATATCCCAACATTGAGATGACTGTTGAGATAAACAACAAAAATAAATAAGGATTTATTAAGAAGAAGTTCACGTTGAACACGACCAATATCTTCCAGATCATCCATGTGATCATTACCAAATCAGGAAAGAAAAGCGGATAACCATTTTTATCTTTTGGAGGCCATGTGGATTGACCTTAACTTGAATAAGGATGCTATTGTGAAATTCGGTATAGACTATCGAGGTGGAACTGATTGAATAAGATAATCTATCAAGGATATATGACTTGATTTATCCATGGAAGGATGCAGGTACCTTTTAAAGGTGAAATTAAGGATAGAACATTGGTAACTTAAAATGAATCCTAGGGGAATGCATACAGGTTGGCATTTCACCCTTAATAGGGATAGTATGAGTTTGACAGTATGAATTGGAAAATATTAAGGTAATGATGACCTTTAAGGATCAGTGGAGAAATTTTTCAGAAGTAAATAGACAATGGTTCTAGTATTAGTAAATGGTATTTTGATATGCCCTGTATATAGGGAATACAGGAGGAACGATTGAAGGATAACCTTAGAGGTTTTATAAGGAAAAAGGTAATATTCAAAATTCTCAAGAATAGAAATGTGGATAAAGGAAATATGACGTAATTATAATGATGCCAAGTGGGGCACGTGTAAACCACGAGAAAGTATGGATCGAACCAGTAATGGTCGAAATTGTTCAGGGCAATTAGGACTTAAGAAAAAAAAAATGTTCTAAGTATGATTGAGAGTCAGTCTTGACAGTGATTAGCCTCTAAAGAATGAGGCAATAACTTATGGAAAAATGGTGATATTTTTTCCCATCTGATTTTAAGGAAAACATCTTCACTCAAGCAGTGATCGGAAATAAGGTAGAAAATTTATTTGGAGGTGGTTAAAATGACATTGACTGTAAGGAAATTTTACTATCAGGAAAGGCCAAAGAGGTGGCCGACACTTTAAAGGTAAGTGGATAATTATAGGCGCATGTGCCAAAAGAATACAGTGATGATGGTTAAAACTGTGAAGGTTGTATTTTGGTTTGGAAGATTGACATTCCTTCTGATGACTGTGCAATACCCAACCGTAATAGTAGTTGGTAAAGGTTTAATTCGTGTAATCGCCATGAACGGGCTATCTATCTTAGAAGGTCCTATCTTGAGAATAATCCAGGACCATGTTTCAAAAAGGACTAGATGAACCCTTGAGTTAATTCTTCTATTTAGGGCGTATGATTAAGAATGGTATTAACCTGCTATCGTTGCTTTGATTGAAACTCTTCTGCACTTTTATCTGCTTCATGTCATGAAAGTACGTCAGAGTTTGGAGTGTTCTTCATGAATTGTGATTGGTGGTTATGTTAACTCCTTAGGAGAATTAGATACGAGATGTATGGACTCCGTATGGTTAGTTATTAAGACTTCATGGAAAATGAATGACTACAGTAGGTCAGTGGTGGACCATAGTAAGGCAGCAATGATTCTGCGAGTAATCAGCTGATTACAACCGTGAGAGTTGTATTGGAATGGGTGTTGAGATTGAGTACCACTAATCGGGTAGTGGTAGTGTATAAGTTATCATTGATAGACTAATTAAGTAGAGTATCTACCTAGTGAATTATTATTCTTTCTTATCAATAGAGAGTCGTATTATTATACGAGGAAGGTTGCGGTGCAAGCATAGAATTCAAGTAACGATGATGTCTAGAATGAGATCCCAGATTCGATTTTCGATGTCGAGGGAGTTTCAAAGGTAATTGTGTATAAGCTCGAGGAAGAGCATGGGTCCATAGAATGATGGACGGGATAGCGAAAATATTTAGGCACGTGAAATGCGATGCTATAATACTTGATGTTGATATAAATACATATATGTTTTGTTCTTCTATGACAGACCTCTATAGTTCAGAGGTAGGTTCCAAGCCAGATATTTTGTGGCAGTATATATTTTTTTCATATATACCACTCTCTTCAATTCGTTCTTTTCTCTTCTTTTCATTTCATATAAGCTGAGAAGAACAACCCTTCCAGAAAGGGGAGGTATTGCCGAATGACTATCTATCTGTGTGATAGAAGCCTAGTAGGATACCAGCTATTGTTTAATTGCTTGTCAAGTACTAAAGGCTGGCCACCTTCTGTACTAACTATGCGATATAACAAGTGTTCATGATCTTAGTGATCTCTCAACAAATTCCTTTACTTCTATTTGATTGATCAAATTTTGGAAAATAGAAGCAACTGAAAAAGGAGTAATAAAGTGGTGGTAGTATGCGGAATGGGAATACATTCGTGATACTAAGGTTGACGTGGTTATTAAAAGGTTATAGAACGCTAACGAGCAAAAGTATAACCAGTATAATATTAGGAACGGAAGGTAGTAGCGATTACGAACTGGAAAAGAATGGGTATTGAGAAGCAGAAGCTCTAATTTTAAAAGCAATAATGAGAGTCTGTGCAATAGACTTGAAAGAATTTGGAATGATCACTTAATTCGGATTGAGTTATCTTACGACAATAGATCATATGTCATTATCGAGATGTCGCCTTATGAGATCATTGAGGGAAGACAATGTCGATCTCCCTTATGTTAGGATGAAGTTGTAGAGCGCAAGATGCTCGGACCCGCAGTAGTCCAAAGGACCAAGGATATGATAGATCTAATCAGAGGACGGCTGGTAGTAGCCCAAGATGGTCATGATAAGTATGTTGATTTGACACGAAAGAATAAAGAGTATGAAATAGGGGACCTAGTAATGTTATAGGTATCCCTTGGAAAGGATTGATGAGGTTCGAAAAGAAAGGAAAGATAAGTCTACAATTTGTTGGACCCTTGGATATATTAAGACGTTTGGGAAGTTAGCATATGAGCTAGCCCTAACCCCGAACATGTAGCAGGTCGTAACGTGTTTCACGTATCAATGTTAAGGAAGTGTAATTCAGATGCTAGATAAATAGGGGCATATGAGCGCATAGATATGCAATCCGACGTAACCTATATGGAGCAACCAGGAAGGGTTATAGAGTGAAAAGGAACGAGTGCTTAGGAGAAGGGTTATCAAACTAGTAAGAGTTTGATGGTAGAACCACAATGTGGGAAAATTGAATTGAGAGTTAGAAAGTGCAATACTAAGAAAGTATCCCTATTTATTTCTATCCGATTCCGGGACGGAATCCTTTTAAGGAGGAGAGACTGTAATAACCCCAATTTTTGGAAATATTTGAAACCCTTATGAATAGTGTTTTTGCTGAATGAGAAAACTGTTCATGCCACACTATGTAGGGGTTCTGATATGGATATTCTGAGATTTTATTAGTACTTTATATGGGATATAAGTGTATGTAAAGATCGTCAGAATCCAAATCCGAACACTTTGATTTTTCCCGGAAATACACTAGATACGGAAAGATTTGAGAAAAAGGTAACAGGATAAAAAGGATTTAAATAAAAGGATTATAGGAGAGGATCATAAAAGGAATATAATATATTGAGAAAGGTTAAGGGAACCTAAGTAATAAGATCCCGGGTATGATCCCTCAAACGATAAACGAAAACGAAAGTTAAGCGAACCGTATAACAGATCAGCGGTCATTAGGCAAACGATTAGGAAGTTAATCAAAGGGATTAGTGGGAATAATGTCATCCAACCAATAGAAAGAGGACAAGGAAGGGAGGATGACATCATGAGGATGACATAGGCATGACAAGAAAGGAAGGAGATGTGGTGACTTTTTAACCACACAAAACCAAGGGCAACTAGGTAATTCACTAAAGCAAACAACAAAAATCAACCAACCAAAAGCAAATCAAGCCAAAACACAAAAATCTCTCTTCTTCTTCTTCATGCTCTCGGGTTTTTTCTTAAGAAATGGGAAGTCCAAGCTCCTCCACTTACTATTTAGCAAGGTAATTATCTAAGCTTCCCCATGGATAGTTACATACTTCCTATAAGTTTAAGCTTCTAATTCCAAGCCAATCTTTTTCTATAAATCATGAAAGAAGATGGTAAATAGTGTTTTCAAGAACTAAAATTTGTGTTCTTGAAGTTTTGTTTAGATTAAGCTTGGATAAGGGCTTTAAAGGTGATTCCAAGCCATTCTCTTGATTCTCCACTCTCCAAGGAAGGTATAAACTACAAACCCTAGCTTTAGTTTTGAGTAATTAGGATTGAATGTGTTTGATATAGCATATGTGAAGCATGATGCTTGATTGGTTGAGGTTTGGTTGAGTTTGTAGAGATTAGTTGGTTTTATTGCATTGTTGGAGTTGTAAATCTTGGTAATTAGTTAAAGAACCTAAGTAAAGCCTTTAGTTCATGTGAGGAATAACTATAAATGGTTAATGTGGATTTGTTGGGGCTGTTATGATGTGGTTTGGAGGGATATTGGTTGTATGATTGATTTGGGGTTGATTTGTGGTTGGTATTGAATGGTTTAAAGTTTGGGAAATCGCGTAAACATAGCCGTCGT
Source organism: Apium graveolens (assembly GCF_009905375.1). Classification (NCBI taxonomy): domain Eukaryota; kingdom Viridiplantae; phylum Streptophyta; class Magnoliopsida; order Apiales; family Apiaceae; genus Apium; species Apium graveolens. Next base: position 30,347,342 of record NC_133654.1, on the reverse strand, counting down.
AACGTCCGATTTTCTTTGGACTGTTTTTGTGTATAGCATTAGGACCCGAGAACCCCCTGCTAGATTATGACCACTGCCATGTTTAGATAGCTCATGTTACGAGCTTCGTTTTGATATGTAGTTCGTTCGATTCCAATGCACGGTTTAGGAGAAACGACCGTTTCAAGTAACGGCGTTTCGCGAACGAAACTTTTCCCCTCGCCTTACTTTGAAACATAGGTTAAAGACCAAAAAGGGTTAATTAATGTATGAAACATTTATGGTAAGTGTTTTAGGCAGTTGGTAAGACACTCGCGAAGGAATCGCTTTAAAACTCGTAAAGGTCAAATTATTAAAAATGGTGGAGCCGAGGGTACCCGAGTGACTTAAGCAAATCAGTGAGCGCAAAACAAGCGTTAGAGTCTAAGTTAGTTAAAGTATAGATTTACAAGTGATTTTGGTTTAATTCCAACTTACTTGTTGTTTATAGGTTACCAGACTCGTCCCGAGCCTTTTATCACCCCAAGTCGCTCAGGCAAGTATTCTATCCGTTATACTGTTGTTGTGATGTATACATTTGTATATGCATGATCTTGCGATAAATGCATATTGGTTATTTAGCAAATTCTTGCGATATATTGTAGCATGTGATATGGTATATATGCATGCCTGTTTCATATTCTTGAAATATATATCTGTTGGTTCAGTTGATAATACCTATGCTAGAGAATATCGGTAAATTGCATATACCCTTAGTACAGGGACCCAAAGGTGAAAATATTTTCTAAAACCGGGAGTCGAGGATCCCGAGTAGATTTTGTATATATGGATATAAATATATATATATATATATACTTATATATATATATGGTCATAGTTTTCAAAACTATTAATCGAATAAGGTTTATTCGATAACTTTAACTTTATTTTATTATTGAATATTATTTCGAATATTATTCGAAGGCGTATGACTCCTTTACATTATTTATTGAATATTATTTGAATATTCATTTGAGGATGTATGACTCCTTTATTTTATTTAATGAATATTATTTATAATATTCATTCGAGGTATTATGACTCAGCTTATTTTATTTATTGAATATTATTTGAATATTCATTTGAGGATCTATGACTCCGATTATTTGCTAAGATATATTCTTTATTTTATTAAAGAATAAGGTGTCGATAATCAAACTTATTTTTGATTATTCAAATAAAGATATTACTTTCGTATAAGTATATCTTTGATTATTTGCTATTCATTTCAAGTATAAGTTTTAATACTTCTACTTCAATTATTTTATAAAGATTATTTTTTTATGGGAATATTATTTAAATAATAATATTCAGACATTTTCTAAATATTCTGGGGACTGATTTACTTCATTAAATCAGTTTTACTCCAAACACTCTTTAAAGTGTTTTCGAGTCTTTAAAATGATTTTCAAAAGTTAGAGCGGATCCCAAAACTATTTTTATATTTAAGATCTTCCTTTTAAAAAGGGGATTTAAATACTCGCTCAAAACCTGGGGGATCCGGCTCGGTGGTGTGTTTTATATTCGCAACAAGGTTGCTGTCTTGGTAAAAGAGTTTTTGATTACTTACCCAATATTCGGGAAGTAAAATTCTTGGAACAAGTTAATCCATTAACAGGCATCGCCTGGGAAATATCGGTGAGTTTTCCTTTCCAACTAGGTACGACTTCTTGGTGGAGCCGTATCAACAAGTTTCTACTTGGGGAAAGGGGGAAACGAGCTTTACGTTTCAGAGTCATGGATTTCATCTGAACTAGGAGTGGCGTAAGTGGTCGAGTAGCGCCGGCCCAGCCTTATTATATTGGCCCAAATGGCCTGGAAGTTCCGCTAAGGCGGTCCATTCCTTAGGAGTTCAGTGTTCGGTTGACAAGTAAATCCGACAGGTTCTCCTCTACATGTAGAAAATGGTGGGGTTGTACTACTACGACTGATCATCGTAAGTGGTCTTCCTAGCGCGGCAAACTCCCGTAATGAGTTCATCATCCAATTGGATAATTTCTGCAACACTACCCAGAGCACTTCGATAGAAAGGCTACGGTTGGGCGATTGTTGAGTGTTGGCAGGGTTAAGTTTTCAAAATGATGTTTACATCAAATGAAGTATCTCATAACTTCATTTTATTTTGATGATATTTTAAAGGTTGAATCTATTCAAGTATTATCTTGTAGTCTCATCTATGTGATGAACTTTTGAACTAATTATAACTTGAACGGTGGTAGTTCAAGTAGTATTTGGAAAAGATATAAGTATATTGGAGTATCTGGTAACTTCATCTTTTAAACTTATATCTAGTAAATGATTATCTTATGCATGATAAAGATTTTCAGAATAATGTTGAGACAAGGTTAGATATATGAGATCACCTTGCAACGATATTTTTATACAGTTATACACTGGAACTCTGTGTGTATTATGCATGGAAGAGGACTTCCAATATTTTGAAAAGTATATATGAATATATATATATACACTGAATATTTTGCGACTTCATCGCATTAAGATATCAACTTGGTTCATTTCTTTTGACCAAGACTTTCATGAGTACTATGAGAAGACTCATATATTGTTAATCATTATACATATTATTTTGGTGGGCTTGCTGCTCACCCTTGCTTTATTTCTTCATCACACAACAACAGTTAGGAAAGATGGCTAGACTCCAGCAGACCCAGCGCAAGCGCGTGGGAAGCGTCCGCGTCTTCCCGATGATGTTGTGGCTGCTATAGCTGCAGAGGTAGATCCATTGGTAGATCAGGCATTCTACTTTTGAGAATCAATTATGTATAATTATAACTTGTGGCAGATAATGGCAATTAACTGTAAATTTATCAAGTAATCGTTTTGGGTTATAATAACTTTTAAATTGTGGATTCAAAGACTTGTACTTATTTAAATTTCATCTCTGAGACTATAACGGGTTGTGGTGTGTGTTAATGTGGGGTCACAGCATAAGGTTATTTATTAATTAAGTGAAGTGATATTGTGGAAAGAAAGACCGTGACGACCCGGATCCCCGACCCCGGATCTGGGGGTGTTACATTAACGATCCACTAGATAACACCTGTGAACACAGATTAATTGAACGACACTGTTTTAAAGGTTACACATCCCGCCAAGACCATACTTTTAATAAAATAGAAATATCATGACAATTTCCCTCCCTTAAGAACATCCTTGTCCTCAAGGATGAAAATCTGGAAACTTCACCATTAATTCCTCCCATAATTCCCAAGTAGCATCATTCGGGCTGCCGTTTTCCCACTGGATCAACACCTTGGTGGCTGGTCTAGTCCCTCATTTGATTAACATTCTGTCCAGGATCGCTATTGGTTGTGGCTGAATGATGCATGAATCATCGATGTTGGGTAAGAAAGTATGTACAACCTTGGAATCACCTAGCTTCTTCTTTAATTGAGAAACATGGAACACATTGTGAATTTTTGCATCATCAGGGAGGGCAAGCTTATAAGCCACAGAACCCACTCTTTCAGTAACCATATATGGGCCATAATACCTTGCAGAGAGCTTGTGATTCTTCCTGAGATTGACTGAATGTTGCCTGTAAGGTTGTAGCTTCAGGAACACCTCAGTACCTACTGTGAACTCTCTTTTTGACCTTTTTTGTCTGCAAACCACTTCATTCTCTCTTGTGCTTTGACTAAATTTTCCTTGAGCAATTTTTGTGTTGAAGTCCTCTCCCTTAGCAATGCAGAGACTGCAGAATCATGAGATCTGAGCTGGTTATAGTTAATTGATGGAGGCACACCGCAGTATAAAGCCTGATATGGGGACATCCCAATTGCAGAATAGTGAGTCGTATTGTACCACCACTTTTCCATACGTAACTAACTTGCCCATGTGCCCGGTTTCACTCCCACCATACACCTTAGGAACATCTCAATACATTGATTTACTCTTTCAGCCTAACCATCAAATTGAGGATGGTAAGAGGTGCTGAACCTGAGTTTTGTTCCTAGAGCAGCAAAGAGCTCCTTCCAGAAGCTACTGAGAAAAAATGGATCTCTGTCTGAGATTATAGCGCTGGGAATCCCATGTAATCTTACCAAAACATCTAAAAATTCATGTGCCACCTTAGCAGCTGTATAAGGGTGTGTTAAAGCTAACAAATGACAGTATTTTGTTAGTTTATCTACAACCACTAGGATTACATCCTTGCCTTTAGACTTTGGATGTCCCTCAACAAAATCAATAGACACCACCTCCCATATGTGGTTAGGAATGTCTATAGGTTGTAATAAACCTGGGTAAGGGACATGTTCAGATTTATTCCTCTGAAAAATATCACATTTGTAACATCCCAAATCCGGGGTCAAGATTTGGTGTCACTAAACAATCATTACATAAAGTAAAGAAATAAATAAATAATCCCCTTACATCCGGATCGTTTACAGGTTATGGTATGAAACAAGAATATAACCTTCTACAACTCATCTCAACTATAATACAAGTGTAAATACCTTTGAACTAATGCTCTTATCACCTTCTTCTAACACCTTCAACCTCTCGCAGCGGAAATTTCTTTAACTTCTTATGTCTATCAAAGCTATTCACTTTTATCCTTATCTGTTTCAGGCAGAAATAAGAATTTACAAAGCAAGAGTGAGCCAAAAATGCCCAGCAAGTATATAATTTGAGTTTCTAACATTAATATCAAAAAAACTTCCGGACAAAATCTTAAAACAATTTTAAACCATCCTATTTATTTTGAGTGAGTGAGCGAATAAACGTTGGTTGTCACCAGCCTTTAACTAAAATCCAAAAATGACAAGCGATTCCTCGATTCATATCCTGAACCAGGGTTTTGTCCGGTTTTTGGAATCATTAAAACCATACGAGAGAGAATGCCGTTAATGGCGATCAACAACAAATTAGTCTGGACACTAGTTCGCATCTATATTCTGCTGATCAGTTAGAATATAATGCAGATCTATATCTCAATATATAGATCTAGTCGGGTCCCCAGGCACTACGGCCCATCTCGAGGCACCAGTCATCCCGGTCCTCAGGATTAAGTAAAACTCAATCCCCAAAATATCACCATCCAGCCCGTAGACTATTTTGATGTCAAATCATTTTGAATTCAAAACATCCCAATTCAGGGTTCGCAAATAACCCGAAAGAATGGGTATTTGCTCATGAGAGCAATCGAATTACAGGAACAAGAATAAATGAACAAGCGTAATATGAGTAATTGCAGCGAAATGTAAAACATTTAACTATTCTGGACTTAGAATAGGAGCGAATAATATTTGTAGTATTTAAAAGAAATTCAAGAATACTTGTAGTATTTAAAAGAAAAATCAAGAATACTTGCCTCAATAAGCTTTAACCGCTATTGACTTTGGTTCGACTTTGATCGTTCGTCTTTATCGTCAAACTAATATTCTATTCTGGACACGATCCCGACACTCAGGTTCTTCGATTGGAACTTCATTGATCCCAACGTCTAATCACTAGATCATTCCTAGTCCAACGTCATGTCTCGGGTCTTCCGACTAAGACCTACAGGGTTGAAATACCCTAATTCAGATAATCATCTCGCTTAACATAACACCACTATCCTATTCTACCCATACGATTTCATAACCGAATTCATATTTATATGTATTATCGAAATACACATAGCAATTATGGTTCACATCTTCGAAACTCGGTTCAGTATTTATTTCCAGAAAATACGTATACTCGTCGTTTTGAAAAACAGGGTAATCGATTATTTATAAATTATCTTGTCTCAATCGCAGTCCAGTTCATATAATGTAATTGTATATGATTATTCGACTTCTCCGATAATTATAGGTTACGTTCCCGTATTTTCGGAATTAATTTTCCCGAAAATCGGGCAGCGTTTCCTCTATTTATCGGCCTACCCGTCGAATCATTTCGATGTCAATCATAATCAACAATCACAATCATTCAATCCATAACCAAATTCACCAATCCCAATCACCGATACGAACTCAATTACTAATTATTGTTATTCATATTTTATCTATAATTTACTATTTGTTTTCGTTTCATAATTAATATCACGAACTAATTTATTTAATTTATAATGTAGGACTCAGAATTAATCATCATTGTCCACCGTCGGCTCACCGAGGCTCATCGCCGACGGCAGTAAAATCCGCATGTACCCGAAAATTTTTGGGTTTTCAACGCGTATTCTACCGATTAAATTCTTAATAATTAGAATCCATGCTTCGAGAAATCACAGAAATTCATTCAAGTATTATATAATTAGTTACTAACTCGAGATATGCAAATATCAGTTCATATTTTTCATAAATCCTCAAAGAATCAATTCACAAAAATATAACAGCAACGCAACAGGGTATGCGCGCGTGTATCACACGCACGACGGCCACCTCGCCGGAGATGAACACGGCGGCGGCCGGAAAAGTAATAACAGGTAACACAAACTCGACAACATATACAGCACAATCCAACACGCGTATACACACATGTAACAGCAGCGATCAGGTCAACGGAATTGAAACAAGGCGGCGACAGCCACTTACCGGAACAGGGGAACCATGAGATGGAAGAGAGAAGAATTACAGGGATATTGAGAGACTGAGAGAGGGATAGAGACGAAAGAGATACAACGAGAGAGAAGAGGGAAAGATCGAGAGAGATTAAACGAGAGAGAGAGCAGTCGGTGGGGGAGATAAAAGAAAATAGGGGTGGGGGATTTAGGGTTGTATTATTTTGTTTAGTTTTTTTTCGTTATTATCCTATTTTCTGTTACGGAATTGGGAATTTAACAGTGTATGCGTGCAAAAACTCAGCCAGATGATATCAAGATAATTTCTATATTTCTATAAATATTTATAAATATTTCGAGACTAATAAAACATGAGTTTCTTAATTTTGAAATATATATTTATAAAATGCTCAACAAACCCGAAATTAACGGTTTAACGAATGAACTTACAGGTGGATTTAATTCAAAAATTTCCGAAATAATTACAAAATTCTCAAAATATTCCAAACTTAGTAAAATAAAATTTTCATGATTTTTGGAGCATTCAGGAATTAAATATTGATTTTACAATTAAATGGAGTCAAAAAACCATTTAAAATTAAATAATAAATAAATTATTAATTTCTAAATTTTATAAACCCCTAAAAATAATAAATGAAATTATAGAACATCAAAAATAATTTTAGAAACAATTTTAGCATTTTTAGGAATAAATATTCAATACAAATCACTTTAAAATGAATTAAATGCATATAGCTCGATAATTAATTATAAAATTAATCCTCGCGTCCAACAAATCATAAACAATTTATACCACAATGACACATAGCTGACAGAACCATCACCTATTTTATTTGTTTAATAATTCAATAATTACATTTATAGATCGGATCCGAAAATAGGTTACTTAGCCGCTAAGTAACTGAAAAGACGATACGATTCTAATACCAAATTTGGATAATTATCAAAACAGAGCTTCCTATAAATTACTTTATACGAAATTAAGGTAATAATGTCTCGCCTTTTGAGAATATGGGTTCTTATCGATATATAAAATGATTTGCGTATCGAAAATTTCACACCGGGACTCGTACAGATCAAACCGTACCCTGAATCGAAAAAGTCAAAACATGAAAAGTGTTCAGAATTATCAGATTAGGTTAGGAAGGAGTTTTCGGAAGAGTTTCGGGTTGTAAAAACGCAAGAACAGTTGAAGTGGGACGATTTCTGGTTCTAAAAATTAATCTTATAATTATGTAAAAATAATCATTATTAATTCTATAAATCCTTATAAAATCACATGGTAATCCAAAAATTACAAGAAAAATACCAAAATTATCTGCATTTAATTCTGGATAATTGGAAATTAGAGTATCTAAATTTTATCAGAAACAAACATTCAAATATTATTATCCATCATCAAATAATTCACCAAAATTCACACAAAACTCACATAATAATTATTTATTGATAAAAATAATTACATAATATTTCCCGGGCGTTACATTCTTCCCCCCTTAAAAGGATTCTGTCCTCAGAATCATGCTAAGGAACAGACCATAATGCTTCTCAAGTATCTTTCTTATAATTTCTCAGTTCTCATCACATTAATCACAACTCAACGGCCTTTTACCGTCATCAACTCTATCAGTTGCTCATGCAACTCCTAACTCAATCTTTTATTTCACATATTTGGAGCTAAATTACTCTTCATAGTCATACACACATAAAGGTCTTATGGACTTGTTACATCTGTAACAACAAGACCAACTCATTCACAATCGTTCTATCTATCTCACTATTTCAAAGGACCAACTTAATTTACACTAACCTTATTTTCTTTCTGATTCTAATAGTTTCATGTTCATGAAATTTCTATTTTCATTGACTGTTCTTTTCTACGTATCATGTCTCCTTCTGTTCGGTTAAATTGACCTATACCCGTTTTCAATCGTATTCAAGAACCTTTAATCGGTCTCTTGCATTTCCTATTCACCTGCACCCGATGTCCTGAGTTCATGACGTCTGATGCTTCGAAATGTTCTACATTTATTCAAAAGCTAAAAAGAAAAATCTCGGCAATTGCATCTACTTACCATTTGGTAGCATACTTCTATTTCTTTTCAATCACTATCAAGTAGCTTCATCAAGCGAGAATCCCTTACTATCTGAAAGAAAGTATATTAATTGGGAACGGAATGAATTAGAACTTTATTCAAAATCCGGTCTCTTGGTACTAATACTCATTTTGTTGTCCTATCAAATTAGATATCAATACGAACTTTGATGCTCACAACGTTTCCTAATGAAGTCAACATCAATCATCTGCATTAATACCACCTTTGATATCCAACAAAAAAGTAAGTATAAGCATAACCCAGAAGACGGATCAAATCCTATTCTTCAGTTCCTAATTTTTCCAATTCTTTTAACCATTTCTCAAAAATCTTAATGGTATTCACTCTTTTATTTCTATTTGAAACATCTATTCCTAAATGGACCTTTCCTGTTTGATCTTTACCCACACACTGGCGCTCATAATCAATTATAACTAGAATTCATGTCTTTGAAGCTGAGAATGCAGCTGCTATTTTCCAATTCTTCATAAGCATATCTTCAGGCGTTCAACTTGGTCTTCCTTAGTCCTTGAATTAGCGAGGATGTTATCAATAAATACAATCACACCATCTCAATACTCCTGGTACATTGTGTTCACTTGATCTTCAAACTTACAATTTCTGATAATTGACGCGTAACTTCCTACCTCCATTCTCTTTTTTTCCATGATCGCTTTTGTGCACAGCACAAAATATTCTTTATTTCATTATGCTTTCATTCCACATTTCTGAAGTTTTCCTTCACTTATTATTTCATCCCAATTGAGTTATACGATACAAGGCTTTTGACACCAGCTTGACTCTGTACGGTAACCGACGAGAAATTCTTACCTCATTCCCCGAGGTAACCTTAGCAAATCATTTGCTCGAATCTCCGGGATTTTACTTTAATTTTAAAGAATTCTGACATGAGATTCATTGTAACGTTCTTCTCTAGCAGTTTGCCGCCAATGCCATTGCGTAACTTTCCCTGTTTACACGCATTCTTGAAAAAAATTCCTATCTCCAACGATCGGCGTTTCGCCTCATTCTACAACAGCTCTGGCACAAACGACGTTCCCAACTTGCATATTTTCTGGATTATTTTATAAAATTTCTTTATCATCCTTTTGATTCCACTTCTTGTCTTGATTAGTTCTTCGTTCTCATTATTCATTATCTTTTTCATACATAACAAATTTCTTTTTCTTAGTAATATTACTCTGTTTATTATTGGATAGGTCATTTCTGAAATTCACACTAGAATGAAGGCTTTTATTTGTACTATTTAAATTCTTACTAATAGAATTATCGAATTTCCTCGGTAGCTAGTTTCTTAGCCTTGCTTGGCGTATCACAAATCGCGTGTTTGGCTTCTCTTCATTTAATATCATATCTTTTCCTGAGTTCACATGCGGACTTCATCAATCTCTGTCTTTCATTGGATGCTTGAATTTGCGAGCTTTCCATTATTCTACAGCAACTTCTATTCAACTGCCGTTCAAAACAAGTGTACATTCAAATATTTTATTAATTCGTCATTCGATATGGGTACACACCCAAGTTCTTCCGGGAACGCTATTGCAGATGATATATTCTCTTGGCTTTATCTCATACCTTCAGGTCTTGAAATATTCTTCTTACTAGTATGAACCAATAACTTCCTATTCCTTTTATTCATTGAAAAGAGCATATTCTTCTAGATCACACCTTGCACCTGATTACAATAACATCACGCTAATTGAACTAGGCCTTTTAATTTACGTTAACGCCATAACTTTCTCCAAATTTCTTATCACTTTAATTTCGGATCTGGAAATCATGTTAGAATTTGACTCAATCTAATTGGAATCGATTTCCATTTAACTAACCATTAGTTGGCAAAGTGGATCAATCAACTCCTTTAAATGATCACTTAAACCAAGTGCTGACTAGCTAACTGGAATCAAAGACCAATTACATAAAGTCGGTTTGGTCATAACAACTGTCTCAAGAACCGAGATTATAATTATTTGGAGTACGAACGAGAACGACAATATATTTCTTTGTTCTTAATTATAGGGTAATTTCTGAAAATTTGGGCAGCACTTCCCCCTACAACATTGACTACCAGTCGGACTCAAGCCGACACCATCAATCAACCAAGTCATCCACTTCCATCAACCAAATCATCAATTCCCACAATTCACCTTTGATCAGCATCTGACTAGCATAGCATATCTCTTTTTAATTGGGATTGGGTCTGAAACCCACAATGATTAATATAACCATACATTTCTCAATTCTTTTAAGAATATTACAAATTGTCCTTAATGAATTTAAGGTTTGTTTTCATGATTCTGTTAATTAATTTCTGACCATTATTAATCGGTTTATCTTTTAATAACTGCGCATGGTCTTCATTATTACCGTCACAATCTGGTAGAAACTCAATCGTTAGATCATTATTTCTTGAAAAATTTAACAATCGAGTCACCATTGCTTCATCTCCACTTATGGCTTCGTATCGAACTCTCGTCACTGACTCGGGTATGAGCATTGAATTCACAATCACTTATTTACGCAAGTTAGAGAACTTCATAATTTCTTGGAGAGCACATTCGAAGTTCGATTATGTTTAAGATTTCTTTTATCTTGAATCTTTACGACAAATATCTTCCCGCGACGAAGGAATATTTCACGTAGTAATTGCATGTCTGAGTCATTATTCAGAATTTCCTTGATCTTTGATCATCGTCCCGATACTCGTTGGCTCCGTCTGACGCACACAACTTTACTTCCTTATTCTATAATTGATCTAATTATTACGGTTCACTAATGATTCATTCCTCATCGAAATCTTCCGATTTGAAGTGCTTCGCGTTAACGTACTCTACTGTACTTATGAGATCCTCATAACACGAACAACTGTCAGATTTGATGTCCTTGCCATGACCGCATTGTCGGTGTATCCATTCTTCTTTGCTTGTAAATGTCCCCCATTTATCGGCTTGCAATCATATTCTTTTTTTGACACGTAATTCTACCTATCGCACGGGACTATTCTATTTCTTTCGTAATTATCAGAGAACAGACTCGATGCAAGAAGAGAGTTTATGAATATGATTTTGAATAAAAAGAAGGATAGGGAATAATAATACAACAAATAGTTGGAAGAATCTGTAAGTTAATAAATTGAAGGAATAAAAATGAGTGAAGAATGAGACAACCATATTCGTACTCAAGATGGCCAGTCTTTCATACTATATGGCATACAACACATGATTAGGTGGCGTCCCACCCGACTCTTCGTCATTTCGACAAAGCGTCATACCACAACACTGTTGTCTCAATCAGGAATCAAGAAATTGGAGAAGAGAAACAATTCAGAAGGAATATAAGAAATTTTCTTTCGTTTTCACCTCATATAATTTATCAACAGAAGAAGCTCCTACGTATTCAAAAATCAAGAAAAACATATACTGTCGTATTAGAAGAAAGAATGTCAATGCCGATCACCTCCACGCTTCACTTACGAATGCCTTCAGGATCGTGCAGATACAGGTTCACGATTCAAGTCACATCATTGCTTCGAAATGCTTCCTGGAAATGCCTTCACATCAACTATTTCAATAATTTGATCTTAATCGCGTCCTTCCGAAATTTATAACCATTGCTTTAGATTCCATTTATTTCGCATAAAATGACCATCGATCACGCAACGCCTCAGTTTTGTCGATAAAATATAATTCTTCTGCCCACCGTCTAGAAGATTCTGCCATTTCCTTCAATCATCCTCCGTCCATTCGAATCACGAATTTCATTAAATTTTAATAATTTTATAAATTGGGTAAATAATATGTTGATTCAATTATTGATTTTATTAACAACACTTACCTTTATTTTTTTCACAGAAAAATTTAAACCTTTCTTCCTGCCAATGGGTCTACTTGGTTCCCCCGAACTAACAACACTGAGTCTAAATTCATTATCTTTTTAGGTCATTTTCTGTTGGTAATAACAAGAACATAAATTGTAATTTGACAACCAATTCGTAAAACTCATTTTATGCCAAAAATCTTCTGAAAGTTGATTAAGGAAATCTTTTCCGAAATCTCATTTTAAAGTTTTGAAAATCAAATATTTGGTCATCATTACTATATACATTACTTGCTATTTTTATAGTTTACCAATGAAATGTCTAATTAAGAGAATGTTCATATAAAGGTCCTTCTACTTCGGTACGCCTTCCATGTTTTTCCTTGGACTCTGTTCACATTTCTTAGTCGATGAAACTTCATTTACCGTTGTATATCATTTTATTCGCAGCTCGAACCCAATGCTAACGCTTGTCATGGTCTTTCATATTCTTGTCGTCGTTCTTGACGTTATGCTTACAACCACGCATGTGCTTCGATACTCTGTCCGTAGATAAGGGCGCACCTTCTTGCTAGTCTTACCTTTACCTAGTAAGGTAGATATTATTCCTTGCGCAGCTCCCGATAAGTGGTGAGAATCTTCTCGCAACGGTGGTGCCTTCAAGACGTGCAACGTTGGTTCTTCATCAGCTTCCATCAACTGGTTACCTCCGACGAGAAACTCTCCTACTACCCAATTCTAAGTTAAATCGTGCCAACACTCACCTAGTTTCCCTTACACAAGTGCTCAGGAAATCACCCGCATTTCCTTCAAAGCCACATGAAAAGTAGGGTAACATACCCAGTCTCCGTCGATCCGTCGATTTCTCATTATTGTATGATCTGAGGTTTCAATATACGTATGATGTTGTGATATTCGCCTTACACTTTCCCAACGATCCTATCTTAGCAAGTCCATCTCGGATCTACTAACCCTAATTCGCACTCAACTCAATTTATCCTGAATATGCCTAGGGTCTTTCCTATCTTGTACGACCTATCATTCATATCTTACTCTCACCTATTCTTATTTCAGTGACCAATAACCTGCAGCTCTGATCCCAAACTGTAACATCCCAAATCCGGGGTCAAGATTTGGTGTCACTAAACAATCATTACATAAAGTAAAGAAATAAATAAATAATCCCCTTACATCCGGATCGTTTACAGGTTATGGTATGAAACAAGAATCTAACCTTCTACAACTCATCTCAACTATAATACAAGTGTAAATACCTTTGAACTAATGCTCTTGTCACCTTCTTCTAACACCTTCAACTTCTCGCAGCGGAAATTTCTTTAACTTCTGATGTCTATCAAAGCTATTCACTTTTATCCTTATCTGTTTCAGGCAGAAATAAGAATTTACAAAGCAAGAGTGAGCAAAAAATGCCCAGCAAGTATATAATTTGAGTTTCTAACATTAATATCAAAGAAAACTTCCGGACAAAATCTTAAAACAATTTTAAACCATCCTATTTATTTTGAGTGAGTGAGCGAATAACCGTTGGCTGTTACCAGCCTTTAACTAAAATCCAAAAATGACAAGCGATTCCCCGATTCATCTCCTGAACCAGGGTTTTGTCCGGTTTTTGGAATCATTAAAACCATACGAGAGAGAATGCCGTTAATGGCGATCAACAACAAATTAGACTGGACACTAGTTCGCATCTATATTCTGCTGATCAGTTAGAATATAATGCAAATCTATATCTCAATATATAGATCTAGTCGGGTCCCCAGGCACTACGGCCCATCTCGAGGCACCAGTCATCCCGGTCCTCAGGATTAAGTAAAACTCAATCCCCAAAATATCACCATCCAGCCCGTAGACTGTTTTGATGTCAAATCATTTTGAATTCAAAACATCCCAATTCAGGGTTCGCAAATAACCCGAAAGAATGGGTATTTGCTCATGAGAGCAATCGAATTACAGGAACAAGAATAAATGAACAAGCGTAATATGAGTAATTGCAGCGAAATGTAAAACATTTAACTATTCTGGACTTAGAATATGAGCGAATAATATTTGTAGTATTTAAAAGAAATTCAAGAATACTTGTAGTATTTAAAAGAAAAATCAAGAATACTTGCCTCAATAAGCTTTAACCGCTATTGACTTTGGTTCGACTTTGATCGTTCAGCTTTATCGTCAAACTACTATTTTATTCTGGACAAGCTCACGACACTCAGGTTCTTCGATTGGAACTTCATTGATCCCAACGTCTAATCACTAGATCATTCCTAGTCCAACGTCACGTCTCGGGTCTTCCGACTAAGACCTACATGGTTGAAATACCATAATTCAGATAATCATCTCGCTTAACATAACACCACTATCCTATTCTATCCATACGATTTCATAACCGAATTCATATATATATGTATTATCGAAATACACATAGCAATTATGGTTCACATCTTCGAAACTCGGTTCAGTATTTATTTTCAAAAAATACGTATACTCGTCATTTTGAAAAACAGGGTAATCGATTATTTATAAATTATCTTGTCTCAATCGCAGTTCGGTTCATATAATGTAATTGTATATGATTATCCGACGTCTCCGATAATTATAGGTTACGTTCCCGTATTTTCGGAATTAATTTTCCCGAAAATCGGGCAGCGTTTCCTCTATTTATCGGCCTACCCGTCGAATCATTTCGACGTCAATCATAATCAACAATCACAATCATTCAATCCATAACCAAATTCACCAATCCCAATCACCGATACGAACTCAATTACTAATTATTGTTATTCGTATTTTATCTATAATTTACTATTTGTTTTCGTTTCATAATTAATATCACGAACTAATTTATTTAATTTATAATATAGGACTCAGAATTAATCATCATTGTCCACCGTCGGCTCACCGAGGCTCATCGCCGACGGCAGTAAAATTCGCGTGTACCCGAAAAATTTCGAGTTTCCAACGCGTATTCTACCGATTAAATTCTTAATAATTAGAATCCATGCTTCGAGAAATCACAAAAATTCATTCACGTATTATATAATTAGTTACTAACTCGAAATATGCAAACATCAGTTCATATTTTTCATAAATCCTCAAACAATCAATTCAAAAAAATATAACAGCAACGCAACAGGGTATGTGCGCGTGTATCACATGCACGCCGGCCACCTCGCCGGAGATGAACACGGTGGCGGCCGGAAAAGTAATAAAAGGCAACACAAACTCGACAACATATACAGCACAATCCAACACGCGTATACACACATGTAACAGCAGCGACCAGGTCACCCGAATTGAAACAAGGCGGCGACAGCCACTTACCGGAACAGGGGAACCACGAGAAGTAAGAGAGAAGAATTACAGGGATATTGAGAGACTGAGAGAGGGATAGAGACGAAAGAGATACAACGAGAGAGAAGAGGGAAAGATCGAGAGAGATTAAACAAGAGAGAGAGCAGTCGGTGGGGGAGAGAAAAGAAAAGGGGGGTGGGGGATTTAGGGTTGTATTATTTTCTTTAGTTTTTTTCGTTATTATCCTATTTTCTGTTACGGAATTGGGAATTTAACAGTGTATGCGTGCAAAAACTCAGCCAGATGATATCAAGATAATTTCTAAATTTCTATAAATATTTATAAATATTTCGAGACTAATAAAACATGAGTTTCTTAATTCTGAAATATATTTTTATAAAATGCTCAACAGACCCGAAATTAACTGTTTAACGAATGAACTTACAGGTGGATTTAATTCAAAAAATTTTGAAATAATTATTAAATTCTCAAAATATTTCAAACTTAATAAAATAAAATTTTCATGATTTTTGGAGCATTCAGGAATTAAATATTGATTTTACAATTAAATGGAGTCAAAAAATCATTTAAAATTAAATAATAAATAAATTATTGATTTCTAAATTTTATAAACTCCTAAAAATAATAAATGAAATTATAGAACAACAAAAATAATTTTAGAAATAATTTTAGCATTTTTAGGAATAAATATTCAATAAAAATCACTTTAAAATGAATTAAATGCATATAGCTCGATAATTAATTATAAAATTAATCCTCGCGTCCAATAAATCATAAACAATTTATACCAAAATGACACATAGCTGACAGAACCATCACCTATTTTATTTGTTTAATAATTCAATAATTACATTTATAGATCGGATTCGAAAATAGGTTACTTAGCCGCTAAGTAACTGAAAAGACGATACGATTCTAATACCAAATTTGGATAATTATCAAAACAGAGCTTCCTATGAAATACTTTATACGAAATTAAGGTAATAATGTCTCGCCTTTTGAGAATATGGGTTCTTATCGATATATAAAATGGTTTGCGTATCGAAAATTTCATACCGGGACTCGTACAGGTCAAACCGTACCCCGGATCGAAAAAGTCAAAACATGAAAAGTGTTCAGAATTATCAGATTAGGTTAGTAAGGAGTTTTTGGAAGAGTTTCGGGTTGTAAAAACGCAAGAACAGTTGAAGTGGGACGATTTCTGGTTCTAAAAATTAATCTTATAAATATGTAAAAATAATCATTATTAATTCTATAAATCCTTATAAAATCACATGGTAATCCAAAAATTACCAGAAAATACCAAAATTATCTGCATTTAATTCCGGATAATTGGAAATTAGAATATCTAAATTTTATCAGAAATAAACATTCAAATATTATTATCCATCATCAAATAATTCACCAAAATTCACACAAAACTCACATAATAATTATTTATTGATAAAAATAATTACATAATATTTCACGGGTGTTACAACATTCCCTGATAAATTTAGTAAGGTTATGCCTTAAAGTGGGCCAGTAAAAGTACCTTTCAGCTTTCTTAATGCTTGTCATTATTCCTGAATGTCCACCCTCTGCTTGATTGTGAATAGCTGTACATATATTTTTCCTTAACTCAGTGCCATCTCCTATATAATATTTCCCATTTCTTTTGAGTTCCTCATCAATGAAGGTAAAGCCAACTACACTATTGGGGTCAACAGTTAATCCAACAATCAACTCTTGAGCCTTGACATCTGTAGCCAGACTCTGCCAAATCTCTTCCTTCCATGCTGGTTTAACAAAGTGAATAGCATTGCAGGAGTTGTCTTTTTCATACATCCTCGAGAAGGCATCAACAGCCAGATTTTCCTTTCCCTTTTTGTAAACCACAGAGTAGTCATACCCTAACAGCTTTGACAACCATTTTTTTGTAAACTTGTTGATATCTTCTGGTCCATAATATATTTTAGAGCCTCTTGATCAGTTTTTAATATGAAATGATGTCCAAACAAATAAGATCTCCATTTTCCCATGGCCATGATGATGGCTAGAAGCTTTTTTTCATATGTGGAAAGTCTCAGATGTTTAGGATTGAGGGCCTTACTCAGGTAAGCTATAGGGCGGCCATCCTGCATCATAACAGCCCCAATCCCATTTGCACATGCATCAGTTTCCACAATAAGTGGTTTTGAGAAGTCCGGAAGAGCCAACACAGGAGTCCGGGTCATAATGCTTTTTAATGCTGCTAATGCTGAATCAGCTTCTTTATTCCAGGAGAAACTGTTTTTTTCAATAGTTAGGTAAGGGGTTTGCTAATTATTCAATAGTTCTTGACAAATCTGCGATAATACCCCGTTAATCCCAAGAATCCTCTCAGGGCTTTGACATTCTTGAGCCTAGGTCAATCTAGCATAGCTCTTATTTTATCCTTGTCTGCAGCCACCCCATCATAGGATATTACATGTCCGAGATACTCAACATTGTCTTTGAAGAATTCACACTTACTTTGTTTAACAAACAACTGGTTTTTCCTAAGTAACTCAAATACCAACTGCAAGTGCTGGAGGTGCTCTTATTCAGATTCACTATAAGCAAGGATATCATCAAAAAATACTAACAAAGATTTGCATATTTGATTTGCAAAATTTCATTCATCATTTCCTGGAAGCTTGCAGGTGCATTAGTTAGCCGAAATGGCATAACTAAGAACTCATAATGCCCATTATGAGTTTTAAAAGCCGTTTTGAACACATCTTCTTGACTGACCCTAATATAGTGGTAACCACTCCTCAAATCCAATTTAGTGAAAATTTTGATGCCCTTTAAAGTAGTTAGTAACTCTTCATTCACAAGTATAGGGAACTTATTCTTGATGGTTGTTACATTGAGTGCTCTATAATCAATGACTAATCGCCATGAATTGTCCTTTTTTCCTGACTGGTAGGACAGGTGATGTAAATGGTGATGAGCTTGACCTAATCACCCCATGTTGTAGCATGTCTTTACAGATTTTTTCAATCTCCTCCCTATGAGCTATTGAGCATCTATAAGGATTTGAGAAGACTGGTTTGGCATCATCTTTTAGTGGTATGCAATGATCATGGGACCTTACTGGTGGTAAACCTCTGGGAGTGGCAAAGACATCGTCAAATTCTGACAGCAAGGATTTAGCAGCAAGTGGTAATTGTTGTAATTTGTTGTTATCAGTTGAGTTTTCAATTGTTGTTAACTGGACCAAAAAGTATGCCTCCTCCAAGGTAGGCCTTGAGATTTGTTCCGGATTAACAATTTGCACGTTTGCAGGTTTGCATTGCTGGTGGAGAGTAACCTTGCCACCCCTCCAGTTGAACTCAATTCTGTTAGTACCATAGTCAAAGGTAATCGGACTCACTGTTGACATTTATTGAACACCCAAAATAAGGTCATATCCACCTAAAGGTATGACATTGAAATCCCCAACAAACTCCTTCTCGGCTATTTGCCATATAATTTCCCCAGTTGTGGTGGTGTAGCTCAACTTCTCTCCATTAGCCACTGTGATTGTAATTGGTGTACACAGTTTTAATCTGAGCTGCATTTGTTTGGCAAGGTGTTGTGATAGCAAGTTATGAGTGGAGCCACTATCAATTAGGATATGAACTAACTTCCCCTTCAAATATCCTTGAACTTTCAAGGTGCAAGCCCCTTTAGAACCTGTCATAGCATTGAGTGAGACCTTAGGTTCATTCTCAAGAGGTGTTGAGTCATTCACAAGCCCTTCCTCTTCCCACACTAAGGCTAATTCTTCATCAGCTTCACCAATAGAATTTTCATCTCCTATCAAGAGAAATAAATTCTTTTTTCTACAATCATGGCCTGGTTCGAATTTCTTATTACAGTGAATGTTAGATATATTTGATAATGTCATGGCTAATATGTTTTATGTTTAGATTTCAGATCTTATTTGAACAGGACAAATCAGTACTTAACTGATCAGTACTTATACTGGACGTCAGGACTTAAGGGATATCAGTACTTATGTTATCAGGAGATAAACATCAGGAGATAAATATCAGAACTTAAGTGCTGAAGGACGATCAGATAAGGACAGCAGCTGATTAAAGTTAAGAAGATCAAGATAAACATAAGAAGAGATATGCATGAAGAAGGAATTCCATAAAGAATGGAATACTTGGAAGAAAAGATATCTGATTGATATATATTAGGAAGCAGAATTATATTCCATATCAATTAGCGATTATCTTGTAACTGTGTAATATATAAACACAGACATAGGGTTTACACTAGAAGTGTTATCATAATCGAGAATATTATTTACTTAACCCTAGCAGCTCTCGTGATATTTTGTTCATCACTGAGAGATAACAGTTCCAGATTGTAACAGAGTTTATTGTTTCAATAAAGTTTGTTTTCTGTTACATAAGTTCTTGAAGTTCGATTTGATTGTAATAAACACTGTATTCACCCCCTCTACAGTGATAGTGTGACCTAACAAGTGGTATCAGAGCTTTCTGTAAACACACATACAGTTAAAGATCCAAACACAATCATGTCTGACACAGAAACTCCAACTAAGCTTACCAAAACTGAGGAATCATCAAAGACATCAATTCAGAGTCGATATGAGACTATCAGAGTTCCCATATTGAGACCATCTGAATATCCCATATGGAAGGTAAGGATGACCATGTTTCTGGAAGCAACAGTTCCAGAATATCTTGATAGAATCAAGGAAGGGCCTCACAAACCTACCAAGCTCGCTGTTGTAGTTGCAGGTGAAGCAGCAATGACTGTACCAAAGGAAAAGAGTGATTACACTGCTGAAGATATAGCATCTATTGCTAAGGATGCCAAGGTACGACACTTACTGCATAGTGCCATTGATAATGTAATGTCAAACAGGGTAATCAACTGCAAGACTGCCAAGGAGATATGGGATGCACTGGAGACAAGGTGTCAAGGAACTGAAACAGTCAAGAAGAACAGGAAGACAATACTCACTCAAGAGTATGAACATTTTGACTCAAAATCTAATGAGTCATTGAATGATTTATATGATAGATTTGTCAAACTTTTGAATGATTTGTCATTGGTTGATAAAGAGTATGATCTTGAAGATACCAACCTAAAATTCCTGTTAGCTCTTCCTGAATGCTGGGATTTGAAGGCAACAACAATAAGAGACAACTACAATCTTGATGAAACAACTCTTGATGAAATCTATGGAATGCTCAAGACTCATGAACTTGAGATGGAACAAAGAAGCAAGAGGAAAGGAGGAAAGTCAAGGACAGTTGCTCTCAAGGCTGAAGAGGAATCCCCCAAAGCACCTTCCTCAAAGAAAGACAAGGGTAAAGCTCTTTTCATAAAGTCTGATACTGAGTCATCAAGTTCTGAGAGTGATGATGACTCAGATTCTGAAAGCTTGCCTGAGACTGATGCTGATGAGGAGATGATGAAGCTGTGTGCTCTTATGGTGAAAGGAATCACAAAGATTGCATACAGGAAGTTCAGGAAGGGAAAGAAGTTTTCCAGGAAAGGCATAAGTTCTGATAAGAAGAATTTCAGAAGATCTGAAGGAAGAGGAGGAAAGTCTGACAGAGGAGATTACACCAATGTTAAATGTTATAATTGTGGTGAGAAAGGCCACATATCTCCTGATTGCAAGAAGACCAAGAGTGACAAAGGCAAAGCTCTTATCACAAAGCAGAAAAGCTGGACAGACACCTCAGACTCTGAAAGTGAGGAGAACTATGCATTGATGGCAAATGCTGATAAATCAAGTTCTGAGAGCAGTTCTGAAGCTGCTGAAACAAAGGTACCTCAGACTACTTATGCTTTTCATACTGATGATATTAATGAGTTGAGAAGATATCTTAAAACCATGTTTGTTAGTTATAGAGATCAAACTTTAACATGTGAAAGATTAACTTCTGAAAATCTTGCTTTTAGGAAAAGAAATGATTTCTTAGAAAAAGAGTTAGTCATGTTCCATCAAACTCAGAAGGATAGAGATGATGCTTTTTATGTTAGGGATGAAGTGCTAAAAATGAATGAATCTCTAAAAACTGAGTTAGAAAAGGAGAGAGAGATTATTAGGACTTGGACTAACTCTGGCAGAACAACTCAAAATTTGCTGAGCAGTGGAAACTGGAAAGAGGGCTTAGGTTATGGAGAAAATAAAAATGAAAAAGGAACTGTAGAAATTAAGCCTGTTGATAAGCAAAAGCCGAAGTTAAAACCTGTTAAGTTTGTAACTGAAAAATCTGAAAATGAGAAATCAGAAGTTAAAAAGGAATTAGCTTCTGACAAACTAAAACAGGAAAAGACAGCTGAAGTTGATCTAGGCTTAATGACAAAGAAGCAGCTTAAGCATAAGCTGAAAGATGTTAAGAATGCAAACAAGGTAAAATCACCTAGGAAAAACAGGAATGGAAAGGAAGGTGTGAATAAAAGCAATAACTATAAATCTGTTCCTGATGCTCCTAGGAAAGCATGTCATAACTGTGGAAGTTCTAACCATCTGGCTTCTTTTTGCAGGAAGAATAAGAATATTCACTCCTTATCTTCAAAATCAGGAGTTAAGAGTCAGTCTGTTAGATACAAACCACAAAATCCTTGTTTTCATTGTGGTAGTTTATGGCATTCCATTTATACTTGTAAGGAATATCATAGTTTGTACTATGATTATTATCAAATAAAACCTCTTTAAAGAAAGTTTCTGTTGTTCCTTCTAGTGTAAGTTCTGATTCAAAGTCTGGAAGTATAAGTTCTGATAAGAAAACTGTTAACATAAAATCTGATGTTAAATCCGCTGCAAATGTTAACAAACCTAAAAAGGCCAAAGGATCCAAGCAAGTCTGGGTCCTTAAAACTAATAATTAGTGGTCTTTTTGATTGCAGGGCAACAGGAAAAATATTTTAGTTCTGGACAGTGGATGTTCAGGACATATGACTGGAAATAAGGCCCTGCTATCAGACTTTGTGGAGAAAGCTGACCCAAGTGTTTCTTATGGAGATGGCAACATTGGAAAAACCTTGGGATATGGCAATATCAATCTTGGGAATGTCATCATTAAAGATGTAGCTCTGGTCTCAGGACTTAAACACAACTTACTGAGTATAAGTCAAATCTGTGACAGAGGTTATCATGTTGATTTCTTTGCAGAACATTGTGAAATAGTTAGTAAATCTAAAGGAAAAGTTGTTCTGAAGGGATTCAGGCGTGGTAACATTTATGAAGCTAAGCTTTCAACAAGTTCTGATGGTTCTGCAATCTGTTTGATGAGTAGAGCCTCAATTGAAGAAAGCTGGAATTGGCACAAAAAACTCTCTCATTTAAACTTCAACAAGATAAATGAACTGATCAAGAAAGATCTTGTGAGAGGACTGCCAAAATCAGTGTTTGCTCCTGATGGTCTTTGTGACTCATGTCAGAAGGCCAAACAAAGAAAATCTTCTTTCAAGAGCAAGATTGAATCATCAATTCTTGAGCCTTATTATCTACTTCATGTTGATCTATTTGGTCCAGTGAATGTCATGTCTATTGCAAAGAAGAAATATGCGTTGGTCATAGTAGATGAGTTCACCAGATACACATGGGTGTATTTCTTGCACACAAAAAGTGAAACTGCATCTATCCTGATTGATCATGTCAAACATCTGGATAAATTGATCAAAGATTCTGTGAAAATTTTGAGGAGTGATAATGGCACTGAATTCAAGAATCTGATAATGGAAGAGTTCTGCAAAAATCATGGAATAAAGCAGGAATTTTCTGCTCCTGGGACTCCACAGCAAAATGGAGTTGTTGAAAGGAAGAATAGAACTCTCATTGAAGTTGCACGAACAATGCTTGAAGAAGCAAAGCTTTCAACCTATTTCTGGGCTGAAGCTGTGCAGACTACTTGTTTTACTCAAAATGCAACACTCATTAACAAGCAGGGAAAAATACCATATGAGATGGTGAAGAACAAGAAGCCAAATCTGAAATACTTTCATGTATTTGGATGTAAGTGTTTTGTTCTCAAGACTCATCCTGAACAGCTATCCAAGTTTGATCTAAAAGCTGATGAGGGAATCTTTGTTGGATATCCACTTTCCACAAAAGCCTTCAGAGTCTATAATTTGAGAACAAAAGTGGTCATGGAATCTATCAATGTCTCTTTTGATGACAAGAAGATCACTGGACTTGAAGATTGCATTGATCATGATCAGCTGAGATTTGAAAATGAAGATTCATATTCTGATACCTTAAGTCCTGACAGTCTAAGTCCTGATACTGTAAACTCTGATGGATTAAACTCTGATGTTATTGAAACTGTGGTGACTACGTCAAAGGAAGATGCACCAATGCAGGGGGAGCATACTCAAGATATTATCACATCTCAAGAAGCATCAGAACACACAACTGGCTCTTCAAGTTCTGATTCGTCAAGTTCTGATAAGCCAAGTACTGACAGTGCTGAAAATCTAAATGCTGAAGGATCCAACTCAGAGAGCATAGTTTCAGGGGGAGCATCAGAAAATGAAAACGAAGACAGCATGAATCATGGGGGAGCATCCAGTTCTAGAGAAAACCTTCCATCTGCAAGGAAGTGGACAAAATCACATACACCTGATTTGATAATTGGAAATCCTGATGCAGGTGTCAGAACTAGAACAAGTACTTCTAATGAATGTCTTTACAATTCTTTTCTCTCTCAGTCTGAGCCAAAGAAAGTGGAAGAAGCTCTTCAAGATGCTGATTGGGTGCAAGCAATGCAGGAAGAGTTGAATGAATTTGAAAGAAACAAAGTCTGGACCTTAGTGCCAATACCTAAGAATAGATCTGTTGTTGGTACAAAATGGGTATTCAGAAATAAAACTGATAGTGATGGCATAATTACAAGGAACAAGGCAAGGCTGGTTGCAAAAGGATATTCTCAACAGGAAGGAATTGACTATGATGAAACATTTGCACCAGTTGCTAGGTTAGAAGCCATAAGGATATTCATGGCTTATGCTGCTCACAAAAAGTTTACTGTCTTTCAAATGGATGTAAAAAGTGCTTTTCTCAATGGAGAATTGGAGGAGGAAGTATATGTTGAACAACCTCCAGGCTTTGTAGATTTCAAACATTCAGATTATGTCTACAGGCTTGATAAAGCACTTTATGGACTTAAGCAAGCTCCTTGAGCATGGTATGAGACTTTAGCTCAGTTTCTTCTGGAAAGTGGATTCAACAGAGGAACTATTGACAAAACACTGTTCTATCTCAACCATGGCAAGGACTTACTTTTGGTCCAGATTTATGTTGATGATATCATTTTTGGGTCTCCAAATGACAAACTTTGCAACAAGTTTGCCAAACTAATGCAGTCAAGATATCAGATGAGTATGATGGGAGAACTTAGTTATTTTCTGGGCCTTCAAGTCAAGCAGAGTGAAGAAGGCACTTTTATTTGTCAATCTAAGTACACCAAAAACTTGCTGAAGAAATTTAGAATGCAAGACTGTTCAAGTGCATCCACTCCCATGGCCACTGCAACAAAACTGGATAAGGATACTGGTAATTCAGTAGATGTTACTGATTACAGAGGTATGATTGGCTCACTTCTCTATCTAACTGCTAGTAGACCAGATATCATGTTTGCTACCTGTCTTTGTGCAAGATTTCAAGCAGATCCAAGAGAACCTCACTTAACAGCTATAAAAAGAATCTTTAAGTATCTTAAAGGAACAGCTGATCTAGGATTATGGTATCCTAGAGAATCAGATTTTAAATTAATAGGTTACTCAGATGCAGATTTTGCAGGTTGCAAAATTGACAGGAAAAGCACAAGTGGAAGCTGCCAATTTCTTGGAGGCAGATTGGTTTCTTGGTATAGCAAGAAACAAAAGTCAATTTCCACATCAACTGCAGAAGCAGAGTATATTGCTGCAGGAAGCTGCTGTGCACAGATTCTTTGGATGAAGAATCAGTTACTGGATTATGGGTTAACATATTTCAAAATCCCTATTTACTGTGATAATCAAAGTGCTATTGCTATGACAGGTAATCCAGTTCAACACTCTATGACAAAGCACATCAGCATCAGGTACCATTTCATCAGGGAACATGTGGATGAAGGTACAGTGGAATTGCATTTTGTTCCCACAGATCAACAAGTAGCAGATATCTTCACAAAACCACTGTGTGAAGCTACCTTTACAAGATTGGTAAATGAACTTGGAATGATTTCAGGTTCTTTCTCTAAATCTGCTTAAACTTGTTCTATGTTATCAGACTTTATGATCAGTATTTACAGAATTAATCTCTTTGTGTATTCTGTGCTTAATTGATAAATGTTTTTAAGTACTGACTGTTGTCTGATATATATCTCTTAACTCTAATAAGTGATATATCTGTTTAAGTAATCATTCAATCCTATGAGGATAATTGTGCTAGATACTGACCTACTAGTCTTCAATAAACAAATGATCCCATGAAAGAAGTAATTATTTCTGTGGAAATCTAATGACACAAGCAAATTCTGATACTTGAGCTTAGTTTAGTTTACTTTATTCATCTTATTACTAAGTCCCAAATTAGAATAATGCTACTCATCTGTTTAAATTCTGATTCTAGTAAAACTGCTAAATGTACTAAGTGCTGATAAACCTCACTTATCAAAAGAAGAAGAAAAAGGATCAAAGAATAATATCAGGTACTCCTTTGAGATCTAGAGTAAAAATGTGAATGGGACGACCCAAGTGCATAGCTGTTATTAAGTAAATATGCATTAGAAAAGCAAAATATTTTCTTGGTGACTTTTCACACTCTATGATTACTGGAGAAATACTCTGAAAATAGCATAAATTCTGATAAGCAGTCGTAACTCACTTACACTGAGAAGCCACTGTAAAATAGAATTTAAAAAGATGCATAAAATTAGCACAAAAACAGTTGAGGTGGACTCATGCATGAACTCATTTATCAGTAGGTTTCAGGATAATGACAGCTCTTTAGCAAAATTTTAATTATGACTTATTTCTAAGATGTACTGAAGTAAATCAGACTTTACTCTTTATTAGTTATTTAGCTTAATGCACACACAAATCACTCCATATGAATGATGAAATTTTTGTGGTGGTCTATGTTCTTTTAGACAAACAGTCACTGTATCACCTTGCACAAATTCTGAGGACACGTTCTAGTTATATGTTCTGATGATTAAGTTCTGAAGACTATAACTCAGAACTTGTATGAAAACTTACTAAGATAGATATTCCTTGTTCGAGTTAAGACATTATGTTTTGATGACTGTTAAGTTCTGGTATAGGTCTAAGTTCTGATTTTTCAGTCTAACCCTTTACTTGACTTATCTGTGAGTAAAATTTGGTACCAGTCTCAGATTACTTTAGGATATGTTGAAGTGGAAGATTAATAGTCTATGGTTAGGACTAATGGCACTCGTCCTTGAACAGTTCACTCTTGTTACATGTGCACATTCCTTTTCCAATGACTGTTATTCTTTTTCAAGTCTAGGGAGACGAGGTAGACTTAACTATATCTGTCAGCATTAAATATCTTCGCGTCTTCTGGCATTCTCTTGCCTATATAAACAGCCACTTCACATTACCCTTTCCATCCATTTTTCTCACAATCTTAACTTTATATTCTTTTTCAAAAACATCATGGTCCGTTTCAACATGTTTTTGAATTACCAAAATTTTCATATGGAGCTAAGCTGTGCCGACTGGCAGCAGGAGTGGCATGTAACTGCCATTCCTGAAGAGATATGGGGCTCTGTCCCACAGGCGGTGCTGAACCGACTTCTGTTCTTCGAGATGGACTACCAGCTTCATCTTGATCGATTGGAGGAGGAAAGGCGGGAAGCTATCCGTCAGCAAGAGCGAATCATTCGACTCACTATCTTGTTTGTCGAAGATAGGAAGAGGAAGATGACTTAATCTCGTCTTCTTCCTGTTCTTCTTCATCCTCAGCTTTGTCAGGCTTCTTAGCTAGGACTAAGGCTGTTGATGTTAGATTTAGAAGCTTAGGACAAGATTGTAAACGTTCTGATGTAATTTCAATTTCATCAATGTATTATTTTGATATATTAATGGAATTTGTTTTTGTCTTATGATCTTGTCTCTGAGAAATTTTGATACGCATTGATAAATCCTGATAAATATTCTGATGATCGTCTAAATTGTGTCTGACTTTAACTTCTGATAATGTTTTATCAGTACTTACTTAACTGATTGATATTACTCATTCTCACACACAGTTTTTTTTCTCAGAATATTGATATTGCAGAGTAAAATATTTGAATTAGTGGGAACGGTTTCAATTTTAAATTAAACTGATTCACCTTGATTAATGGAATCTAGGTAAGTGGAACGGTTTTTCCTTGAAAAACTGCAAGTGGGTGGTAATTATTCCTTATTTACCGTGCCCATTACTTTTTGCCTTCTCTATGTATAACAGGTGTCAAGGTATTTACCACTACTTTTAAATGCATGTCTGCCATGTGTCATCAACGGTTACTTTTTGTGTCTAAGTAAAAGAGAGCAAAGATTGTCAAATCTTTTATTTAACTTTATATTTTATCTCTCTCTTTACTTTTCAACTCTCTCATCTACTGACGATTTTCTTTTAAGAGGCATTTTCTCAAACACATTACAGGTTACCGATTTCTTTCCAAACATAATGGCACCCAAGGACATTCTCTTTAATGGAGCAAAGTTTGTTCCTAATAACTTCTCTGCGATACTAAACACTACAGAGGCACCCTCTGAACTTCATTTCATTCAGGACTTTCTCACTAGTTCTGATATTGGGTTTGCTCTAACTGAGCCTACATCCATTTCTGGAGTTCAAGTACTGGAGTTTTGGAGGAGTGGAGTATATGACAATGGTGGTGCTCAAGGGTCCCCAAGTATAATATTTTCATCAGGGGAAGATGAGTATGTTGTGACTTTGTCTACAGTTAGACAGGCATTACAGCTACCTGAGGACTGTGTTTATTCTACTGTTGATGACTCAGTTCTTCACCACATGATGGTTCGTCTGGGATATGAAGGAACATTGACCAAGCTTGGACAGTTGAAGAGATCTTTCATAAGGAGGGAATGGAGTTTCTTCTTTGATTGCATTACCAAAGCTTTCGCCAACAAATGTTCAAATTTTTATGCAATTCCCATATTCAGCCAACAAATCGGGTATGCACTTCTAAATCACACTGATTTTGATTATGCACGAGCAGTCTTAGGTTTTATTGGGGATAGGATGACAGAAGATCGCAATACTGTATATTTTGCAAGATTTTGTCAGCTTATTTATAGTTTTTGTTGTAATCAGCCCCAAAATTTTGGTGATCTAATTCCATCTTTCAGAATAGCTAAGAGAGCTTTTACTGATTTATTATCTTCTGATAATAAAAAGGCTGTGTTAAGACCCCTCTTAATACCTTTATCTGTCAAACAAGCCTTAATCACCTATGATCCTGTGAAGTACACTGCACTTTATCCTGATGTTCAAACATCAGAACCTGGTTCATCAGCACCTACCACCTCTACTCAGCCACCTCAAACCTCTCAACCATCTCTCAGAACATATCTCAAGTCCTATGTGAAGCCTACATCTTCTAAGTCAAAGAAAACAAAGACTGTTTCTCAAACACCTCAGAAGAAGAGGAGGATTACTTTGAGAGATGAATAAGATTCTGAGGAACAGATTCTTTCTTCAGAACCTGTGGTAAATGAAGCTGAGAAAGCAACTTCTCAGAAGGATTCTGATATTAGGGGTTCTAAGCTTCTCAAAAGGCTTAGACGAATGACTGTTCCTGAAACTCCAAAAGAATCCAAATCAAACAAGAAATACAAGAAACAGAGGGCACAAAGGCCAGTTTCAGATGATGAGGAGGAAGCAGCTAAGGAAGGGGATCAGGAATCTCTGATCTCACAAGAAAAAGAATGTGCTCCAGTTACTTCTTCTCCATCCACTCCATCTCAGGAAACAGTATCTGACAAGGCTAATTCCCCTTCTGTGTCTCTTGGTAATCAAGGCACAAGTGCTGATAATGCTGATCAACACTTAGTTGTGCCTGGAGTAATTTTCTTAGAAGCTCCAACAACAACAAATCTTTTGCCAACACCTGTTACTGATGCTATTCAAACTCCGGAATTATCTAAGTCACCTTCTCTGCATCTAGACACTGATGATCAGACTTTAGGTGAGCATCAGGATATGGCTGTTGATCAGAACTTAGCATCAGATCAGCAATTAGAGGATGCTGAAGTCTCCATTGCTACTCACACTGCTATTATATCAGATGATACTGATTCTATAAGTTCTGATGCTGCACATGCTAGAGATACTGGTGATGCTGTTCCAACTGCAGATACTGATGCAGCAGGTCCTTCAGGACATATTCCTCTTTCTAAGTCTGAACAAGTAAAGAAGTTTGTTACAGAGGAACCACCAGTGCCTTGGAGTGAAACTCCTGCAGGTCAGGAGTGGACTAAGGAATGGAACTCAGTTTCATGTATTCCATCTGCGTTATATCTTACTGAGCACTTGACTAAAGCTGATGAAATGTTAAATTCTGATGATTTCAAAACCCAGCTTCGTGTCACTGCATTGAGTACTAAACATCTACAAGGTCTTCATTCAACCACTCATGCAGAAATACACCAGATTCAGGAGAACTTAATCAAGCAGGAACAAGTTTGGAAACTTGATAAGAAAAAGTTCTTTCAACCTTCTATTGACAGGATTGCTTATATTGAGAAGACTCAAGATCGTCAACAAGCACAGATTGATCAAATTCTGCAAAATCAAGCTTCTCAGCAATCACAATTGACTGAAATCCAATCTTCAGTGGAATTGCTTATCTCTCTTCTACTTCCTGCTGATGCCAAAAAGGGGGAGAAAGTAATTAAGTCCAAATGCAAGGATGACAAGACACTGCAAGGAAAGGATGATGAAAAAGATGACCAAGGAAACTCTGGAATGGGTGGAGGTCATAGTCAAGGTAAAAGATTCTCATCAAGAAATGCTGAAATTGCAAGTCACAGGATAAGTTCTGATACTGGGAAGAAATTAAGTTCTGATACTAGTAAAAGAATAAATTCTGATGAACTTCTAGATCTTGATGAAGAAATGTCAAGACAGTTATTTCTTCAAGAAAATCCAGGAATGGACTTGGAAAGTTTAAAGGAAGAAGAAGCTAGACTTAAATCAAAGAAAGCCACATCTAAATCTGAAGCTTCTGGTAAAAAGTCACTTCCAAAACTGAAAGGTATTGTGATTAAAGAAAAGGCACAAACTGAAGCAACATTTGCTAAATCACAACCAAAGATAGATCCAAGATCCAAGGGTAAAGAAAAGGTTGGTGAACCTGTTAAAGTTTATGTACCTCCTGAAGATGAAGAAATTACTGATGACAAAGATAATCTTGTTCTGACTTCAAGAAAAGTTCTTAAAACAACCTCTGACATGGCTCAAGTTGTTCAGAGTCAAGAAATTAAAAGTTCTGATATTCAAAAGAAGCAAGTAACCTCTGACACAGCTCAAGTTAACTTGATATCAGAAGGAAGATCAAAAACACTCCTACCAGGATTCACTAAAGCAAAACAAACTCAACCTTTGAAGACTACTGCAAGTCATTTTGAAGCTAGAGTAGTTACTGGAAAGGAAGCAAGAGATAAAACTGGATTGGGAAGTGCTGATGAAAGAAGAGTACACAACACTACCAATGATCCAACTTCCTTGAGTGAACCAGGTATTGGAGCAACTCCTGAAAGATTGAATCAACTGGAATCTGTACAAATGGTTTACCATACCTACTTGAAGGAACACATCTTGTTGTATTTCATGACAGATGGTAGGGTATATCATATAAGACAAAATGCCATTCCATTGAAGTATTTTGAAGAATTGGAACATGTATTATTCTTACTTCAAGTGGATGACAGATTGACAGAGACTGCTGCAAACTATTTGAAAGAACAGATTCAGAGGCAGAAAAGACTTTATTCTGTTAAGTCTGACAGCATATATGTTCCAAAGTACAGAAATCACAATGGTGATATTGTTGATATGAAGCCTAATACTGCACAGATCAGAACATATCTTGGTATTAAGGGGCTTGAGTTTAATCTAGAGTCTGACAAAGCCTATGTCATAAGACTAGATCAGGAGTTGAGAAATGCAAAGATTAATGATCTCAGAGCTGTAATATTTCAAACTGGTGAAGATACTGCAGAGCTTAAAGATGTCAAACGGAGAATGATTGATGAACTCAGATATGCTGAGAAATGTTTGTTGAAGAATTATCTCAGAACAACTCCTGACATCAGAGAGATCAGAAAATGATGAAGCCAAGTCGAAGATCTACAACTGCTTAAATTCTGATGTGTATACAGACTAAAGTTGTTATCAGAAGTTGAATTGGTAAAAGCTTTAAGGACTGTAAGTTGTAGTTATCTTGTCTAATTCTCATGCATTTGTACTTAATGTTTTTGACATCATCAAATATCTGTTAAACTTGTATATTTTGCTAATTTACAAGTTGGGGGAGATTGTTAGATATATTTGATAATGTCATGGCTAATATGTTTTATGTTTAGATTTCAGATCTTATTTGAACAGGACAAATCAGTACTTAACTGATCAGTACTTATACTGGACGTCAGGACTTAAGGGATATCAGTACTTATGTTATCAGGAGATAAACATCAGGAGATAGATATCAGAACTTAAGTGCTGAAGGACGATCAGATAAGGACAGCAGCTGATTAAAGTTAAGAAGATCAAGATAAACATAAGAAGAGATATGCATGAAGAAGGAATTCCATAAAGAATGGAATACTTGGAAGAAAAGATATCTGATTGATATATATTAGGAAGTAGAATTATATTCCATATCAATTAGCGATTATCTTGTAACTGTGTAATATATAAACACAGATATAGGGTTTACACTAGAAGTGTTATCATAATCGAGAATATTATTTACTTAACCCTAGCAGCTCTCGTGATATTTTGTTCATCACTGAGAGATAACAGTTCCAGATTGTAACAGAGTTTATTGTTTCAATAAAGTTTGTTTTCTGTTACATAAGTTCTTGAAGTTCGATTTGATTGTAATAAACACTGTATTCACCCCCTCTACAGTGATAGTGTGACCTAACAGTGAAAAAGAGGTATTTTTGTCATTTTTTCAATGAATGTTTTTAGCAACCATTGATACTAAAAAATAGTCTTATACAGATATTTATGTTTCATATTGTAATTTAATTACTATCTTAATTTTAAATCACTAATTAAAATTTGTGATTGAAGCATCCTCAATGTTCATGTCAAAAGGATCAATACGAATAAACTTTTCTTGTGTCATACGATGCGAACTAGCAGGATCAGAGAAACACCAGAATGTGCTTCAAAAAGTAAGCATGTCGAGAAACATATAATTTTTAACTAACCGAGTCAAAACAACGATATCCTTTCTGGATAACACCATAGCCCAAAAACACACATCAAACAGACTTAGCAGACCATTTACTAAGCTCAACTTGTGGTTTGAGAACAAAGCAGGTACAACGACAGACACGAAAAGAAGCATAATCAGGCACTTCGACATATAATTTCTCAAAAGGAGACAAACTAGAATTTTGAGCAGTTGAAATTCGGTTTATCACATAAACAACAATAAGAAGTGATTCACCCCAAAATATACGTGGAACATCAGCCGACAACAAAAATGAGCGAGTTGTTTCAACAAGATGACTGAAAGGCATATGTCATAGCCTATTTGTTTATTCGAGGATTTAACTCAACTCAAATAAGAATGTAACAAGTAAATAGTGGATATACCGTCAAAGAGATCTCTCAAAGTAACATCTGTCATAGGGTTCAGAAACAAGGTTCATCTACAGACTTAAGGAATTACTTCACTGGAAGAAGTTCAAGATATTGATCAAACCACAGTGATATAAATCAAGATTGTGGATTTAATCAAGTGACAGAGATCTTGTCAGGGTATCAGATAATTACAGGGAGTTAATCTGAAGAAAATCAAGTGATCAAAGTCAAGACATGAAGAAATGTCACGAAAGTTAGTCACTCATGAACCAGACAGTACATTGAGTGTCAACATTGAAGTGGTGGAATTGATTCATAATTGACAGTGATTTTCAGAAGATTTTTAGAAGAATGGTTGCTGTTGAAGAGTAGTATTAATTCTCTATTAATTAATTAAGTCATATAGTTTAATTAAGAAAATAAATTATATCTACAAAGATTAATTTATTTATTAATTGAATTAATTGATTAATTAATTCTGAATTAATATTAGGAATTTTCAGAATTGATTTTGAATTTATATTCAATATTAATTCAGCATGACAATCAATTGAACTGGTATGACAATCAGATTGTCATACCGAAAGTCATACCAGCTGAAATAGATTGTCATACCGAAAGTTCTACTAGTTCAACAGATTGTCATGCTAGTTCAATCAATTGTCTTGCCGATAGTCTTGCCAGTTCAATCAATTGTCTTGCCGATAGTCTTGCTAGTTCATTCAATTGTCTTGCCGATTGTCTTGCCAGTTCAAGTGGATTCTGTTGATTGAAATATAAAAGAATCGAAGCAGCAGACATTTCAACAGACTCTCAACTTCATCAACAACTAAAGAACAAAAGAAAAGCATAGCAGAAAAATATTTCATCCTTCAACTGCAAATTTCAAGACCATCAATTTCTAGTTATTTAAGTTAAATCCAAACCACTAGAAATCATTCTCTTGTTCTTGTGTAACTATCTAGCGGATCAAAATCCCTAGAACTTAATCTCAAATTACTTTTAGCATTTGATCTTTTTATTACAAAAATAGAAAAAGTTCATGTCGAATTTATTCTAGATTTGTGATAATTAATTTGAGATTAATCCCTTGTAATCGATACCGTTGTTGTAATACCTTTCAAGTTTAATAATATTTTATTTAACTTAAATTTTGTTTCAATTTTTTATTCCGCACTAAATTCGATTAAACAGTATAGTTTGTATTCAACCCCCCCTTCTACAAACACATTGGGACCTAACAATGACGATATTTTCTTTTAGCAACATTGTTATGTTGAGGAGTGACTGTACATGAGCTTTGACGTATAGTCCCATCAGAAGCAAGCAAGCGATAAAAAACGTTAGGGCTGTATTAACCTCCCAAATCACAACGAAAATATTTAATCACAGTTTTATGTTGAGTTTTTATATGAGCTCTAAAATACTTATAAATATCCAAAAAATCATATCTACGCTTCAAAATATAAATCCACGTATAACCAGTAAAATCATCAATCAACGAAACATAATATCTAGATTCTCCTTTTGTGGGCATAGGAGCAGGTCCCCACACATAAGAATGTACAATATTAAACGGCGCAAGAGAATATGTAACACTCTTATGAAAAGATAAAGCAATAAATTTCACTAATTTACAGCCACTTCAATCAGAAATATCTTAAGTTTTTACTTGTCCCAATGCTCCCGTTGAAACTAAAAACTGTAAAAGAGGTTACGAAACATGACCTAAACGAGCATGTCATAGGTAGAAGTCAGAAGACAAATCACTCAAATGAAAAGAAAATAAATCAACACTAGGATTTTCCACAACAAATACATTGAGTTCATCCAAAACATAAGGTCCTCCCTGCTTACGACCTTTCCCAATTACCTTTTGAGATCTCGGATCAATAACAAAAGATTTAACTTGAGATCCGGAATATAATAAACATCAAAGAGAGACACCGTTGGAGTAACTACAGAACCAACACCTCGTAACAACATAGGAGTTCCATCAGCAGTCATGATTGATAAAGATGAATCATCGGAAAATGAAATGATAGACGACCAATGAGGAGACATGTGATGAGATGAATTCGAATCCAGAATCCATGAAGAAGAAAATATACTTAAAGTCCCAATTGACAAAAGACCCGTTAACGATGAGACATACATGTCGAGATATTGCTGAAACTAAACTCAGACCAACTCAGAAACAAAGTCGAATCCAAATTCAACACCAAATCAAACTATAACCAAATTTAATTTCCAAACTGTATCAAATCCTATTAAGAAACCAAACCCGAAATCAAATTCAAACTCAAAATAACCAATTTCAATCCAAAATCAAATCCAAAAGCAGACCTAAAACCAATTTCAATTACGATTGCAAATCCAAAACTAATATCAAATTTCAAACAGATAAACCAATTAGTACAATTATTACATCCCAATAATCGAGTACTACAAAAGCCAATCAATCAAATAACCCAATTTAAAAGATCAACAACAATGGGAAGAAAGAACTAGAAGTAAACAGTAAACTGTTAGAACCATCAAAAAATCAATTTCTGGAACTCCAAATACGATCTCCACCATTCAAAATTTAGATACTGATTCAAGGAAGATATGGTTAGAATTTCAGGATGATCCAACGGTTGAAATTCTGAGAATTGTAAAAATAAGTAATATGATCTGGGCATAAAATTTTCTAGCGAATTTTCAAGCAAATTTTGTTGTTGTAACATAACTCTATCTATTTAACGACTCAACTAAACTTCCACGATCATTTCCAAATTTGATACTCAAATCACTTGTAACCTAACTCTTGATACCATGTTAAATTTAGAGATATAATGCGAAGGTAAAAATCTTTATTACAATCAACATAGAATTTATAATACATGTCTGGATTTATATAGAAAATCAATATAATATATATATAGAGAGAGAGAGAGTCTTACTCTATTACGAACCTACTTATTCAACAAACTAAAAACCATCACTAAATTCTAAAGAGAATATCACTAAATTCTCCAACAACCTCACTTTCTTCTTCTCCAACCCAGACTCTGCCTCCACCCCACTTCCGGAAACTTCACCCGCCACCCTGCCCTCCATGTACGCCACCCCTCCATGCCCGCCTCCACCGTCTCTACTACCAACGATTTCATCCCACCTCCACGCCCCCTCTACCTTCTCCGCTTCCACCACCTCCGTCATCTCCGTCATCCTCACATCCACCATCTCCCCTGCTTTATTGCCAGTTTTAAAAGCTCGATTTTATCTATTTATCAACAACTATTGAACAACAGATCGAGCTTTCTGCTGAATCTGCTGTAATTGTTGCTCGATTAACTCCTTCCATGTCCACCACTTTTATCTCCACCCAGCTCAACTATCTCCACCACCGCCATCACCGCCAAATTCAGGTAGCAGAATAGATCCGCCGATTCTCACCAATTTCTCGAAATTTTCACCCATTTTTACAACACAAATCACTAAATTCTAAAGAAAATATTACTAAATTAAAATGGTTTTTAGTTTTTATTTAAGGGTTGGTTTGTATTTGAGCACTTGACTATATATATATATAGGGGGCTACTCCAATAGAAATCAATTTAGAATGGAAACTAGAAACCAAATAATTTTCTTTTTAAAATTAGTTAGAAATATAACACATATGGTATGCAAATCGATCGTTGAGAGATGTAGAAAAATGCAGTGAAATCGGATTTTAAAAAAAAATTACGGTTTGACGGGAAATATCAAATTAAAAACGAAGGGGAAAAGCTGAAATTGGGTGTGAGAGGGTGCAGGGTAGTTGGGTGGTGTGATTTAGGGGGACCAATAGATTAGGCAGATCTAATGACTTAGATTAGTTCTAAGTTTCTATTTTAATTTTATTTGTATTTGATCATTCCCCTATATATATATATTTTAACAAATTCTACTAATGTAACTTGCTTGTGTAACTTTAAATTGAGAAACTAAATCAAATGTAAATGTCTCCCCAACAATTTACAGGGTATCATCGACGAGAGGAATGGATTTTGAAGTTGATATTTAAGTTTAAGAGTTCCCCTTTCAAATGTGCACTTGGATGCTTCCGCAGAATACTCACAGGGAGGCCCAGCATGAAATCGAATAATGCAGGTCTCTGAGGTGTTCCATCGACTCCACTACCTCTTGTGCCATCACGCAGCTGTGTCTCATTTCAGTCTGAAATACTTGAAGTTCACTATAGCTCCTTCCTTCTAAGAGATTCTCTACAATACTCGAGTGCAAGCCCCTCTCTTCACATCGTAACACTGTAGGAGGTTGTTCTCCACGCACTCTAGCTCGATCCGCAACTTCTTTATTCCGAGCCTCAGCTAGTTCCCAATCACAAACCACTACAAGTGCCTCCCAATAACGTATCCGAGTTGGTGTTGCTCTGTCTGAATCCAAACAAATTATTATATCCTCGACAAGATCTTCCATATCTTTAACCGCCAAAGACTCGAAAACTAAAGACGGTTCGTCCAAATACATAAAAAAACATCAATAGGCTTGAAACGACCTTCACGTAGTCTAATATCCGCCCTAGCTTTAACTTGCTCGAAACAAAATTCCTCTTCTTTCTTTTTGTTAAATATATGATCCTATTGGGGTCTTTCTCTAACACCTTAATGTTTTAGATGAGTTGGTTACTCAACATGGAGCTTAGGTTGACGGGAGGACTAAGGTTCGATTCCCAGCCACCCCCAATATTCTCTCTAGCCAAAGCCTCCATTCTTTCCTCATGTTCCGCTTTCTCAATCACCTTTTCTTCCCTCATACTCTTCAATCTCTTCCATTCACTCTCTCAGCTTCCTTTTTTCTTCTTTCACCGAATACATCATCTAAAGTGGAAGATGAGAACTCATATTCATATCCACATACGTAGGCCTAGTATAAGAATTTCTACATCTGAGATCTCCAGTAGATGGAAATTTTATGAAAAAACTGGAGTCATCATTCAAACCAATATGATGGGACTACCATTGAAAAGTTATAATTGTACCTAGTAGCTTGCTCTGAACATGTATTTTGATGTCTTCCGAAGTGGTGCAGTAAAATTTAAATTAGCATAGAAAAGGGAAGATTCTACTTGAAGGACTTCCTTCATACTTAAAAAGTACTGATATCTACAAATAAAAACACCTAAATACCAAGAAGAAGTCTAGGCTTCATTCTCTATTTGTAAAGAAAGAGCTCTGAAAAAAAATGCGGAACACTAATTCGTATCAACTATTCATTCAGACAGATTTTAAATCCAATACAAAGTAATAAAAACATTAGAAAGATTGTAAACCTCTTCCTAAAGGTATCAAATTAAAAGACAAAATACAGAACAACATAACTGAAATGATGAAAAGAAGTTGTGTTACACTCATCCAAATATCACAAAAAGCAGAGATGTCGTTTAAATCTATGTAAGTTCCTCTTTTAAAGGTGCACTTGCTGTTAGAAATATTTTAGTTTGAATAAATCAGCTTGTTATCCCTTGTTTCTAGGAGATTTGTTAGGCTGGATTAGTATTGTTAGGTTTTGATATTATCTCAGTATTTTTGTTCTGTACTCTGCCTATATAGAGAGGCTGCTATTTTTCTTTAATATATGCGAAGTCTTTAGCTCTTTTTACCTGTGTCTTTAATATTTGGTATCAGAGCGTGGAAGATTAGGTATTGCAATACCCTAATCATATAAAGAGAGTGATACAGATTGAGGGAAACACTTTTGAGAGAAGAGAGTGTATTTGTAGTAATGACAAATGAAGGGCAGAACCTGTTAAGCATTCCTAAGTTCGATGGAGACTATGATCATTGGAGCATGTTGATGGAGAACCTGCTCAGATCTAAAGAATGGTGGAATCTGATTGAGACTGGTTGTGTAGCACCTGACACTGATGATAAGATGACGGCTACGCAGAAGGCGACGCTAGATGAGTTGAAATTGAAGGATTTAAAAGTAAAAAATTACCTCTTTCAGGCAATTGACAAGTCTATTTTGAAAACCATTTTGCAGAAGGACACTTCCAAGCAATTGTGGGACTCAATGAAAAGGAAGTATCAAGGGAATGAGAGAGTCAAACGTGCACAATTACAAGCACTGCGAAGGGAGTTCGAGGTATTAGAGATGAAAAATGGTGGGCCAGTGACAGAATATATCTCTAGAGTGATGTTGGTGGCAAACAACATGAGGAATTTGGGTGAAGACATGAAGGATGTTAAGATTGTGGAAAAAGTACTGTGCACGCTCAGTGAAAAGTTTAATTATATTGTATGTTCCATAGAAGAATCAAAGGACATTGATGTTCTATCTATGGATGAATTGCTAAGCTCACTAGTCGTGCACGAACAGAAGTTTCGAAGGAGTTCCAACGGTGATGAACAAGTTTTGAAAGCTACCGTTGAAATTGAAAGAGGCAGGAACAATTATAGAGGACGTGGAAGGAGCAGTTATAGGGGAAGAGGAAGAGGGAGACAAAGTTTTAACCGTGCTATAATTGAATGCTTTAATTGTCACAAACTTGGTCATTTTCAGTCAGAATGTCCATCCTGGGACAATGAGGTCAATCTAACCAGGTTTGATGACAAAGAAGACCTGTTACTGATGTCTTATATTGACATAGATGGTTTTAAAGATCAATAAAATTGTTTCTTGGATTCTGGGTGTTCAAATCATATGAGCGGAAATAAGTCAGCATTCAAGGACTTGGATGAGGATTTTCGACAAGTGGTGAAGCTTGGAAATGACACGTGGATGAATGTTTTAAGAAGGGGTAATATAAATTTGCGGGTTAATGGAGTCGATCATGTGGTTCAAGATGTCTATTTTGTTCCTGAACTGAAAAATAATCTCTTAAGTTTGGGGCAATTACAAGAAAGAGGCTTGGCTATATTGATTCAATCAGGAATGTGTCGCATCTATCATCCATCTAGGGGTTTGATTCTTGAAACGAACATGACAACAAATAGAATGTTTGTGTTGTCTTCTCAGTCCCAAGTAAAGAAAGAAGCTTGCTTTCAGGTCACTACAACAAATTTGTCACAGTTGTGGCATTGCAGATATGCGCATCTTAGCCATAAAGGTCTAAGAACACTCCAGTTCAAGAGGATGGTTACGGGTCTGCCTCAGTTGCCAGTGTCTACGATTGTGTGCAATGACTGCATGAACGGAAAACAACATCGCCAACCAATTCCGAAGAAAACTCAATGGAGGGCAACTCAAAGATTACAACTGATTCATGCTGATATTTGCGGTCCTATAACTCCAGCTTCTGATAGTCAAAAGCGGTATGTCTTGTGTTTAATAGACGATTTTTCTAGAAAAACATGGGTTTATTTCTTGTCGAAAAAGAGTGAAGCGTTTCATTATTTCAAGTGTTTCAAGATACTGGTTGAGAAACAAAGTAAACTTTCTATTCTATGTTTACGCACGGATAGAGGAGGTGAATTTAATTCTGCAGAGTTTAATGATTTTTGCAAATTAAATGGCATCAAGCGGCAATTAACTACTGCTTACACTCCCCAGCAAAATGGAGTGGCGGAACGTAAGAATAGAACAGTGATGAACTTGGTAAGGTCTATGTTATCTGAAAAAAATATGCCAAAGAGGTTCTGGGCTGAAGCTGTACAATGGGCTGTGTATGTACTGAACCGATCCCCGACTTTAGCAGTTAAAGAGATGACACCAGAAGAAGCATGGAGCGGAGATAAGCCATCTGTGGAAAGATTTAGAGTGTTTGGTTGTATTGGGCATGTTCATGTTCCTGATGCACGAAGAACAAAATTAGACAATAAAAGTACACGACGTGTATTGCTTGGTATAAGTGATGAATCCAAGGGCTATAGGCTATATGACCCTAATGCAAAAAGGATTGTGACTAGTAGGGACGTTGTATTTGAGGAGAAAAACAATCCTTTTTGCATTAGGGTCATATAGCCTATAGCCCTTGGATTCATCACTTATACCAAGCAATACACATCGTGTACTTTTATTATCTAATTTTGTTCTTCGTGCATCAGGAACATGAACATGCCCAATACAACCAAACACTCTAAATCTTTCCACAGATGGCT
The DNA here is from genome assembly GCF_009905375.1 of Apium graveolens. Classification (NCBI taxonomy): domain Eukaryota; kingdom Viridiplantae; phylum Streptophyta; class Magnoliopsida; order Apiales; family Apiaceae; genus Apium; species Apium graveolens. Next base: position 30,305,624 of record NC_133654.1, on the reverse strand, counting down.
TGTCTCCGCTCCAGCTCTTTTTACCTGTGTCTTTAACACTTGCACCCTTACTTTGCAGATTCCTTGTTAATGATTTGGAAAAATATTATTGAGGAGGCCCATATTCATAGTCGTGATGAACTTAGTATTTCTGCTGCTATTGAGCACTTAAATCTTAGTGGTAACCAGTTTACAGGATCTCTTCTTAGTGGAGGTGTGTCGCGGGTGTTTAAAAACTTAAGGGTCTTGGATCGGAGTTACAATGACTTATCTGGAGAATTTCCTGGACTTAATTTTGCTTGAGTTCCAGGTCCTAAAGCGCAGACCTTCTCAAAGGAGATGCATCCGTTTCTAACTGTATTATGTCTTCTGGATATGCACCAGAAAATATGGTAGATACACCATCAGTTCTATATAATTTTACAAACACCTTCTACCACTATAACTAAATGAGTAATCCACTCATAGCCTCCTTAACAAGAAGAAGAATGAAAAGTATCGGCTTCATTTGATGTAAATAAAGACAGAGTCAAAGAGTTTGAAAAAGCAAAAAACATAAGAATATTAATCAGAATCAAATTTTTATTTCATTCAGATTTTACAATCCAACTCCCAAAACAATATTTACCTTACATAGACAAAACCTCCTCTTTCCTAGAGGTATAAAATAAAAGAAAAAATTGCAAAATATCATAATTAAAATAATGAAAGAAGTTACTTTCTACTCAGGATTGCTTCTTCGTTGTTTCTGGATAATGCATCACCTTCCTCCATAAGCCCAATGGTCTTCATCTCAAAGTTATCCCCACTCTCCTCATCATACAATAGCTCTTGAGATTGGGTCTTTTTCCTCTGTTGCTTCTCGATTTCGTTCTCGTTGCAACTTCCTGAATCATCAGGAGACCAATAACTATGTTTATTTTCCATAATAACAGAACACTAGTTAGATTTCTCCCTCAATTTGTCTCTAAGATCTACAATTACGTGTTCTGTTTCTTATGCTTAAAATCTGTCTGAAACACTTTGTTTATGTTGTCCTAGTTCATGAATGTTTTATAATTTATAGGCAATGTAATACATTTCCTAATTGTATTCGGTTTATTATTTCCTGACCTTAATCTTAGCTTAAGCTATTTCATAACCGCCTCAGTGTTGCATTACCGGATCAAACTTTCAACATATTGTATTTTTGTTAACGAATTTTTTAACATGTGTTCAGGAGTAGGCCCGTCTCAATAAGAAAGGAGGCCCCGAGCTAAATTTGTATTTTGGGCTATTTATTGAAAAATTTAAATTAAATGTGGGCCCTTTTATAGAAAATAATTACTTTGCATAAATAATTTCAGACTTTTTTAACCAAATTTTAATAGATTAATCGTAATTTCACAGTGACTTAGATACTCTATTTTACCGAACTCTGTTCTATGACTTTGTATTTACATTTCTTTCCTTTTTTTCCCCTTCAAAGTCTAGTTGGGTTCTATCCCATGTATATTGACATGTATTCTTGCGCTTAAATTAATAGGAGGCCCGTGAAATTTTTGGGCCATCTGCACTTGGGCTGACTGCACGGGTTAATAGTCGGCCCTGCCCGAAAGCACACAAAAAACCCTAAAAATTATAATTTTAAATCATTTTAATTGGTGCCTTCTTTATAATAGTTGTAAAATGACTCAAATATTTAAGTTTACGCGCTGCCCCTGGACACACGGTAAAAAACTCCTTTTTAATCAAACAATTGTGTGGGATGCTTCAAGTATTTTGAATAATACTATAATTTTACCATATTTCACTTTTCAATCTTTTTAAATTAAAATTACACCTTTTCAAATTCATAAATCCAATAATATTTTGTGAAAAAATTAAAGCAGAAATTACAAAAAAAAGTGCAGAACAAAAAAAAACAGTAAACTATGTTTTGCTTGCATGTACTATATATGTCGGAATACTTGAAATACTAATTTTAGAAACTATCAATTTCCATCAAATACCGGTAACGTCGTTACTTTTGCAGAGGGCAAATCAATCATTTCTTAATTATATGCAGAACTCAGAACTAGCCATTGACTTTCAACCACTCCAGTTAAGTTTCGGAGAAGCTTCGGAGCTTAAAACGACCCAAATTCGTTCATTTTTCAGTCCACAATAATATCTCCCCATCTTACAATCAATAAATTTGATTTCAGACAATCAATGAACGATCATCAACACTATCCAAACAACCTAAAAAATTCAAGAATATTTTGGTCAAAGTTCATTTTCCAATTGTGTTTTAATTGGGCACAAATATAAATTTATGTATGGATCAATTTCAAATGAGTAGATATGGCTACTTATAACATCAAAATCAATGAAAAACATCTAGAAACAAAAAACCTTATTTTAGACATGAATCTTAGAATCGGTTATAAAGATTTACCAATTTTTGGAACAGTTAGATGCAAGGGTTTCAATTAGACTACAAATATGAGGTGTTTTTTTCTCAGATCAGCTCAAAATCATCAATTGATCTTATGAATAGAGTTTATAACCCTAACTCTAATAGTTATAATTGATATCCATAGAGCAAATGAGTTTGAGGAAGAAGATGAATGTAAAAAGATTGAGATACCCTTCCAAAAAATAACGGAGTTAGACAATTGACGGAAGTACACAAATTACAAAAATGTTTAAAATGCAAGTACACAAAGTGAGAATTTTTAAATTTCAGCGTTCTAAGTGATCTTACACGCATAATATACATACATAAAGTGCACTTTAATCAAATTAAAAGAATATGAAGAAGTTCAACTTATCCAAGTATCTGACGGCAGGGATGTTGTTTAAGTTGATATTTAGTAGAATTCCCTTTTTAAAGGTGCATTTCAAGCCTTTTTTGCAGAACACTCACATTCCTTGTTAAGCAACATGAAAGAAATACGTTCATAAGGTGGCCCTGCCTGAAATCCTATAATGCAGGTTTCTACACTGTCTCCATCTTTTTATGTAGTATATGTAGTAGCTTTTGTGTCAATAAGGTCAGGATATAATATGTTGAATTTACATCCTTTCACGTTATTTGTGTTAGTGTTTGTTCCCTAGAGATAACAATACGATGTTTTAATTTTAAGACATTAGGATTATTAATGTTTATGTTCTATCGATTATTCCCTTTATAATTTATTAATTATTAATTTATTGCGATATAAATGTTAGATTAATAAATGTCCTTAAAATATGATATGCAATTCTATATCTCTAAGTACGTGACTTAGAAATGAGATTATGAGAATAGTATCAATATTCTCAAAGGTCTCTAGTCGAGTAATATCATTAAGGGACAATAATAATGCATTAAGACTGGTGTGTTTGTTGACTGATGATCACATCTTATTGATCATAGGTATGATGATACTAAAGTCAAAAATACAGGAAGATGTATATGTACATGATGCTGGACAGACCCAATGTGAGATTCTACATGTCTGTTGTGTCATAAGAATTCTCACACTGATAATGATGTAATGGTCCTTAAACCTGAAGTCATTATATTTCTATACGAGAATTAATATACATTGATTCCATTAAAAGTTGTCCTTGACCGGGTAATGATAAAAGTGGAAATTGGATATATTATGAATCGTATGAGAAATATGAATGATCTAGATGGGATTTAACCCTCCTATTTTAGGAGTGATTATTGGCCTCTTGTGTGTAGTATTGTTAAAATTGTTTATTGATCGAAAGGTGTCGTCAATCATACTTTATTTTCTAAACCTTTTTTGAGTGAATTCTAATCAAAATTTTTAATTTAAATTTTAAATATGTCAAAATTATGTATAATAACACATTTGTACTGTTTAATGAAGTTATGATGAATTAAATATTTTTTATAAATAATTTTTCCATTTATTATCAATTGTATAATGAGTTAAAAGTTTAAAAATAAATTATATATATAATCAGAAAAATAATTAAAATATTAGTTTTAATGAAAAAAAATAAAAAACCGAGTATGGTAACTGAAATGTATGAATGTAGTATTGTTAAAATTGTTTATTGATCGAAAGGTGTCGTCTGCAGAAAACTAGTCACAGACCTTTATACTGCTAACATCGACATTGTGGGTGATTTACATAGTTTAAGAAAAAAAACGGCATGGTTCCGTTTATTTTTATAACTTACCAACCTGTTTCAACTAAATCTAAATCAACCAACCAACAACCAATCAAAGCAACCACAATCATCATCTAAATCAAACTCAACCAATCAACATCAAATCTAAACGCAACATCTATCCAGTAAACACAATCATAATCAATAAAAAAGAAAACATCGAAACAAATCCAAAATATATACAATCCAACATAAACTATAGTCCCATATTCCTCTGCAGGATCCCATAGTCACTTATCCGTCTATCGAGCCCTTTTGAAAGCTCCCAAGCTATGCGATACCGGAATGTCCAAATACCCAATTCAGGCTCCCAAACAGCATCTCTCAACGATATGTCATTAAGTATAGCATCCATGTACTTGCACACGTACACGCCACAATCATGGGTATTGGCCTGCCTCGGCCGTTCCTGTACGAAATGAACCTGCATCTTATATCCATCAAATCTGGAAGGATCCAAGTAATGCAACATAGCTGGCACTATGCACTCCTACAAAGGTTTCATATAATTAGTAACCAACAATGACAAGTGTATGTAAATTGACTAGAAAAGTAATTACGAAGAACATAGAATACCATGGCATATATATAGCGAGAGTAAATACTCTTAAGACTATCCCCCCATTTAGCTAGAGGATCAACTAAAAGGAGATTCTGTTGTTTAATGTTCAGAATGAACAAAAACCAGTGAGCATCATTGCAGCAAGGGTAGAAAGCAAAGTCACAATCCAATAATCGTGGCCCAATGCGTTGGACTGCATATGAATCATATAAACTATGCAGACCGGCCAACTGCACATCTGAGAGTTCAGCATCGGGATGGGCCTGCAACAATGAAACAATTATAAAAGATCAAATGAACTACAAAATCAAAGAGATATCAATTATCATCGATTATCATTTCTTACTTTTTAAAGTTATGAATTATCATTAACTTACTAACTTACTTTATCAATAAAGAGTTAACTTACTTTTTAGTTATCAATTATCATTAACTTACTAACGCATGAACTAAAAAGTACTTTTTGTTTTACCTTCCAAGTTCTTGCAATAATCTTTTAACAGCAGTTGCACGAAAAAGATGAAGTTAAAGAAGAACTTCTTAGCCGTGGGCTCCAGACCCGAGATGGACTCCCTAACCTTCAACAACTCTATATAGGCATCCACGACATTGTTGTCTACATCACATTTCGGCTTTAAGGTCTGGACAAAATCCCAAGTAAGCTCAGCAGTGCCTCTGTGATCTCTCCAAATAAAATCATTTTTGTTACCCCACCAGTGCTTGTATAGCCAAAAAACCTTCCTGTTTTTTAATGGCCTCGTCATATAAGCACGCCGCCCAGGACCACCCCGCCTCAGTTTATCCTTCAACTTGTCTTCATCAGTGTCCATCTGTAAATACATTTCAAAAGCATCAAATCAAACACATATTCATGAAAAAAAACATTAAGCATATAGAAATGCATCAAATACGTACTACAAGAATCAAACATAAAAAATGGAATGATTCAATATACGTACATCAAGAATCATCCTCAAACTATCAAGAATAACACCACTACGACTACCGAATTTCACCATGCCACCTGCAAGTGGAGTCAACTCAGTAGCAGGAGTAACAAGAGAATTCCCAAAAGTGCGCTCGGTAGTAGGAGTAACAGGGGTAGCAGTAGTAGCATCAACCTACAAATGTATTGAGTATCAAACATTACATATATTTCTAAAACTAAAGAGTAGACTACTCGAATATGCTAACTACTCAACTATGCTAACTACTCAACTATGCTAACTAAAGAGTAGACTACTCGAATATGTATAAGACACACAATAGTAAGAAAAAGGAAAGTTCTAAAACTAAAGAGTAGTACCTCAGACTGAACAACAGGGGGAGCGGATAGGGGGGTCGACTGTGAAGCAGGAAGAGCAGTAGTAGCAACCTACAAATGCATTGAGTATCAAACATTATATACATCTCTAAAACTAAAGAGTTAGACTACGCAAATAACATGCTCGAATATGAATAAGTACCTCAATCTGAACAGGATGAGAGACATGTATAGGGATAGCCGCAGCGTTAGGGACTACAGTCTCATCCTACATTAGATGTCAATAACTCGATCAAACTACATATAATTCGGTGTAGTAGACTACTCGAATAACTTACTCGAGTAAGTACCTGACGAGGACGTTTACTGGCTGCCTGTGTAGGTGAATCATGAGAATCAGAAGCAAACTCCTGCAATAACATGATAAGATAACGATCATACACAAATTCACATTCAATATAGTAGACTGGATTTTGGAATGACATAAATGAAACGCACCTCACGTGTACGTTTCTCAGGTGAAGGAGGAGCACTTGGATCAATATGCATATCACGTGCACGTGAGGGTCTATCAAAACTGGGTCTACTGAATGCAGGACCCCTCCACTCAGTGTTGACTCGATCATAACGAATCAGAAACTTAGGAATGCATTCATAGAACCAGTCTGGGGGATCATGGCTGTGAATAGGGTTGTTCACGAACCGAGTCGAGCCGAGTTTTGATGTAAACGAGCCAAGTTCTTATTTTTTTTCTGATGAACCGAGCCGAGCCGAGCTTTCTTATCGAACAAAAAAACGTGTTCGAGCTCGAGTTCGTTAATTAACGAGCCGAACACGATTTTATTCACGAACATATACGAGCCGAGTCGAACTCGAGCCGTAAATGAGCAGCCCGTTAACAAATAAAAATAATTCCATTTTTTGACCCACACCAACTATTGAAACCCGGCCCAGATTTAAGCCCAACCCAAATTATTAAAAAAAACTAAACCTAAACTAACTTATCTCCCCCAATCCTTATTTCTGTATCCCAGCCTCTCTCATCATCATCATCAGTTTCTCTACTTTCTCCTATCGAAACACTAGATTTTCAATAAAAAATACACGGACAAATACAAGCAGACACCATGTTTTGAATACACACAAACATAACTTGGCATTAAACACAGTTGTTGTTCTCTATTAACTTGATGGGGTGTGTTTTTAATTCCAACAATTTAATTGAAGTCGATGGAATTGTATGGTATGCATCTCTCTGGGACTCTGGTTTTATATTCGAAGTTTTGTGGTTTAAAATCGATTAAAAGTATTATAGTTTGTTGATTCTGTTTGGGGTACGCATAATCGTACTTGTCATTTTGAGTTGTAAGTGTAGATATGGGTTTTCTGGATTATGATGCAAAGTAACCAAAGTTCAAGTGATTATTCAAAGATTCTAATATGATATGTCTCTCTGGTTGTATATCTATGTATCTATCTAACATAAATGGTTGTATATTGTAAAAATATTCTGAATTTTTTGTATTTTTTTCGAGTTTTATCGAGCCGAATTCGAGCGGAACGAGTTCGAGCCGAGCTCGAGCTGAGGCCGAGCCGAACATACAAAAAGCTCGGCTCGAGCTCGTTTTCTTACCGAACAGATTTTCGTGTTCGAACTCGAGCTCGAATTCTTAACGAACCGAGCCGAACCGAGCTATTACCGAGCCGAGCTCGAACTTGTTCGCGAACAGCTCAGTTTGTGAACAACCCTAGCTGTGAATAGCATGCACTGTCCTCGTCCCATAGTCAAGCTGCACAAATCATTAACAACTAGTAATCATCTACCTAAACACCCTATAAAAATACAACAATGAAATAAATGGATACATAATTCAAATATTAAACTAAACTCTAAAACATACCGCATCAACCATGTCCTGCTGAGAATACCAGTCATGCGGCACTATCTTGCGGGGATCCCCACCCACAAAATGAGCAATCCTCTGCTTACTATGGGTCCTATACCAGTACATATACTAGTTATTGCTCACATACTTCCCCTCTCCAACGGGCTCTATCTTGCCATCAAGAAAAGCATACCACTCATCCCGATATTGTCTTAGAGTAGTCATATGTTGGTCCCTCCGCCAACGAGATAACATGTCCCTCCGCAGAGCAGACATGTCAATAGGATCATTTGGAATATGCTGCAGCATACCAAACTGTCTCAAGACTCTGTCCAACATGACATACTCGACAATCTCGAAGCAAATAAGTGGAATACGACCGAGACTCATATACAAAGCATCCATCAGATCGACATTATAGTGCTCCTCAGAATAGTCAACCGCATCAAAGAATAATCGATAAGGCTCCCATGTCAGCCAACTCATCTCAAATCGGTCAAAATCCCCCCTATAAGCAAAACAATAAGGAAACATATGAAACTGGATAGTTCAAAAGCATGCAAATGTTTGGTCGAAGGAGAGTTCAAATAGTAAATATGCAAAAAAGAACAGTACATGTATGGTGGTGAGGGTTCTCCCTCCGATCAGGGTTCGGCTCAGCCCATGCCAAAGCCCTCGGCCAAACAAGCTCCACCCTGGGTGCAATCTTAGGAGCACCAGGTAACAACCTCTCGTGTGCCCACAACATCAATAGCATCGTGCATCCATTAAGTGCTATTGTACTCATAATGGCGGCCTTGGTCAAACCTCTAAACAAATAGCTCAATACAGCAGCTCCCCATGCATACGATTTAATCCGAGGTAAATCCAGGATGAGCTGTAAGTACCTGCGACACAGGAAATACAGAGTAAGTTAGAATACAGGGCATGATATGGGCATGATATGCAAAAATAATATGGCATTAATGTAATATCCGGGATATAACGTGTAATTATTTTTACTATTAAATAATTAATATGTGTGTTCAGTATCTATTCTGTGAGTTAATTGTTAAGTGATATATGTACTTGAATATTCAAAAATAATATTAATTGAGTATTTTATTTTTATATGTCCCAAATAAAATATAGATAATTGTTATATCTTCCTAATTATTTTTGTGTTGATTTATAGATTTATAAGAATCATATGAAATTTTTAAAATCTTTTTCCGGGTAATTAAAATCTATTTTATAAAAACGGGAACCAACCGACGTCAACCGTTGTTACGTTTTTGGAACCCGAAACTCTACCGAGAACTCCTTCCTAACCTAATTGTAATATTCCGAGCATTTTCCATGTTTCGACTTTTTCGATCCGGCGTACGGTTTGTCCTGCGCGGGTCCCGGCACAATATTTTCGATACAATATTCGTTTCGGTAAATTAATAAAACCCGTATTTCCGATAAACGGGAGCTTTTTATTAAACTATCCCAATTATCACTTCGTAGTACGTGTAACTGGGTGCTGAGACCAAGACCGCAGTACAAATTGTACTGATTGGGATAACTATCCCGAAAACCGATACCGTTTGGATCAGTTTTTATAAATAAACGTACCATTTTATATCCGGAATGATCCAACGGGATACTAATTTTCTGTAATTATAAATAGCCTTTTACCGTATTTTATTTCGTATCAAAATCATTTGCAGACAGATAAATATATAATTTTACAGAGAAAAATCATATATTCATAAACCTTTCTGAGAATCAAACCAACTTTTGAAGGTGTTAGTGATCTTTGTTTGAAAAGCTCGAGTACTGGATTTGAAGGTCTTGAGAAGCTCTATCAGAATCTGTAACCCATACACCTGCAGAATCAAAGGTTGAATTTCTAAAAATTTAATTATTTTCGAATTTATTTTATTAAAAATATGAATTTTTGTTCGGATGATTGTTTGTATGATTTGATGATTGCATGTTGTAGAGCTTGTTTTCCTGATGATTTTCATATATCATACGTCTGATTTGGAGTTCAATAACATGTTCAAATTTGAGTTGGATTTTCGAATTTTAAAATTAGGGTTTATAACCAGTATGAATGTTCTTAATTGAAATTTGGGGGTTTCTTATTCTGTGATAGATTGATGTTGTGATATAGTGGATTGTGTTCTCTGTGGAATTAGCAATCCAATCGTATAAGTTTCATGAACCAACGAAGTCTGTAGAGAAGGGAGTTGTGTTTTGAAGTTTTCCGATGTTCGCCGGAAACTGGAAAATTTCACGGCCAAATTCCGGCCAAATCAGGGATTGTTAGGTTGTTTTGATTGCATGGTTGTGTTCCTGGTGTTGTGTAGAAGTGATCTGGAGCTTGTGGCAAGGTGAGGAGGTCGGAATCGTGTTCTCCGGCCACCCCTGTGTTTTCCGGCGACTGGACTGTAAAAATTGCAGTTTGGTCCCTGAAGTTTTGGGGACGATGCAGTTTGGTCCCTGTAGTTTTCAGACTTTGCAAAAATAGGATTCCTGTTTTAAAAATGTTTAAAAATCATATTTCCCATTTATTTTTATTATAAAAATTCGTTTTTAATTTCTGAAAATTCTAAAAATTATTATTTTAATTCCGAAAATTATTTTTAATTCACAAATAAATCTGAATTAATTATTTAATTAATTTCAGTTAATTTTTAATTGATTAATTAGTCAATTAATTCGAAAATTAATTGATTAATTGATTTAATTAATTATTAATTGATTTTTAATTAATTATTTAATTAGATTTAATTATTAAAAATGATTTAAAAATTCTGAAAAATAGTTTAGAGCTTTAAAATATTATTCTAAATTATTTTCAAGGCTCGATAATTATTTTAAAATTGTTTCGGAGCCAGAATTGGCCAGCCGAACCCTGTTTATTAACTTGAAATTTGATCCAACGACCCGTTTTAATTCTGAAAAATGTTTTAAAAATTATTTTAAATACCCGAAAGCACATTTATGACCTAAGACTTCTTTATAAATGATATGTCATTGATTACGTGATGTATTATGTGTTATATGTGACATGTGGTTTGACTATCGGTCTATATATGCGGTGTATACTTCGTTATTGCGTAGATTTTAATCCGTTAATCGGATTTGGGTAAAACGAAGGGTAGATAAAAGAGTGTGTTGAATAGAATCTTGTGAGTTGATGATTGATAGATGCTTATGATATGTGAGCAGAAGAGGTAAGGCGTAGAAAAGGGAAACAGATAGTTGAGGAGTAAGACGATTGTGATTGGAAGCGAGTACAGAGTAGTAAGCTAATTCCAGGCAAGTGTTCTGAACTTTCTCGAGATATTGAAATTCTTGATAGTCTTGTTGACATTGCAAGTGCTTTGAAGCACAGAAACCTAAACCCTGATTTCAGTTATTGTTCTTGAGCTATGAACCATATTCTTTCTAAGCCATTGATTATTATAAACCCAAACTTGAACCTCAAGTATACGATACTATTCCATAAATACATGCAAACAAAATCCCAAACACTGAACTGAATTACTTATACATTCAACCATTGTATCCTATGCTTTGAGAGCTCAAATCTTTGAAACCCTGAAATATTGATTCTTTTGTTATCCAATTCTTTCAGTTCCCAGCATTCAAGCTTGTAAACTACTTTATTGATCCTTACAAAGATTGAAACCCTTTCATTGTTAAACAGTCATTGTTGTTAATGATTCTGGTTATTGTTTATTATTGCATATTCTGTTATTATGTTAGAATTGGATTGTTTTTTTATAAAATTGTGGACCAGATTCGTGGTCAGACCATATAATGGTCAAGTTAGGCGAATGTGTGCCTTGGATCCAGTAGTTAGAGCAATGCTGTGTGCCTTGCTCGGGGTTAGTGCGTGACTGATCAGCAGCCTAACCTTGGTTTTTAAATTAAAAGTATATTATCCAATTCTAAATCATAATCCATTGTTCACTTGATATCATAAATATATTCACCTGATGATCATTATTCTCAGTTTTGTTATTGTGACTTGCTGAGCTAGTTAGCTCATTTGTGCGATGTTGTTTATATTCTTTCCAGTTAAAAAGGAACTAGTTGGTAAAGAGGATCCCCAGTCCAGCGCGAGAGCTAGGGGTTCAGGTTGAGAAAGCTGAACTAGTAGACTTCTTTTGGGATAATTTATGTTTGTAAAAGTTTGTAATAATGTTTGATACTCAGTGTGAGTTGAAATAGTTGGGATTTGAACGGTTTGTAATATATTAGTGTGTTGGCTTGTGTGCATACTTTAACCTGTCGCGGTCCGTGGTGGTGGATAAGTAGGGTCACTGCATATAATTATTATTATCTTTATTATTATTATAAGCAGGTTATAATTAAGGTGTGTGTGTGGACCCCAAACTTCTGACCCGGGTTTGGAGGGCGCCACAGGTTGGTATCAGAGCTACAGGTTATAAGTCACTGACACAAGCCTAGGTTAACGGGAATGGGTAGAGGGTTAAGATTAGAAGTAAGGCATATGATGAGAGAACGTTGAGAGGTTGAGTGCTTCGGTATATCAGGTATTAGTATAGTTTGCGTTATGGAACGAGATTCTTATATTATGATATGATTTCAGATAGCAGAGATGGCCGACTCTTTTATTCCTGTATCAGCTGATCATTCAGAGCCTTCAGTTGGAGTGCCGTTTTCGGATCCACGTCCTGTTGTTCCACCAACATTGGCTATTCTACCTCCACCGGTGTTGCAGCCCGTACCACTGCAGGCTATTCCACCTCCAGGCATGAGGCCACCTATCAGAGGACCCCCACCTGCGGATTCAGGCTTTACTAGTCATTCAGTCACGGGAGTACCTTTCCAGTTCTCTTCCTATCCTGTCCCATATCATCAGTTTGAGGCTTGCCTTATGGAGCAGCGATTTCTACAGGGTCAGATCCAGGAGTTATTGCATATCATGCGTACCAGAGAGATGGGGAGTGGTGAGAGGCGACTTAGAGAGAGGCTCCAGGCGTTTCGTAGAACAGCTGCTGTGAGGATTGCTGAGGCTACACATGCGGACATCACCCCTGATTTCCTAGTCGAGTGGGCTAAGTGGGTTCTAGAGGAGCTTGAGGAGATAGGAGGTCCAGATTTGCCATGAGTCAGAGATTCAGAGATGGAGATGCTGAGAAGTGTTGTTATGGTTATGTAGTATGTACAGTAGTGTGTAGTGTGTATCAGTAGACTTTTGAGTTGTATTTATAGACTAGCTATGCTGACTAGTGAGTAGGTTGTTGTACCCTTTTTGCTTTTACTTTCGAAGCGTCTTTACGCTTGTACTACCCTAAAACTTTTGATCTATATATATCAGTACCTTTTTCCTTTCCAGCACTGTCATTTATTTTATTGCACCAGTCATACCCTGTGATACCATGTACCCCGTTTTCCATAACTGTTTATATTCTGTAAAGAAGTATGCAATTTACTTAGTTACAACTGTTTTCAAAAAGAGATATTCCTGTTTTACAAAACTTTTCTTTTATGCAAATATTTGATTCAAAAGCTAAATAAATTGATTGATTCTTTACAGAAAATGCCTCCTAAAAGAAATACCCGCACCAACACCCGAAATGAAGAAACCAACAACAACAATCAAGATGATACAAACCCGAATGTGAACCCAGGACCTATGGACCCAGCAGTAGCCCAGATTCTTCAAATCTTGGCTCAACAAACAGTTCACCTAGCACAACAACAACAAAGACAGACCAATCCCCAGGTAACCTTCAAAACTTTTCAGGCAATAAACCCACCAGAATTCAAGGGTTCCTTAGAGCCAATTGAAGCAAATGTTTGGTTAAAGGAAATAGAGAAGGCATTTGCCTTAGTGAAAGTGAAGGAGGAACAGAAGGTTGAGTTTGCAAGTTACTATCTGAAGAATGAAGCCACCTATTGGTGGGAGATGGTGAAGACATTGGAAGGTACGGATGTTATTACTTGGGAAAGGTTCAAGGAATTGTTTCTAGAAAAGTATTTTCCTCAGTTTGTTCAGGATCAAATGGAGCTGAAGTTTTTAGAGTTAAAACAAGGGAATATGTCGGTAACAGATTATGAGGGGAAATTTGAGGAATTGTCAAGGTATGTGCCGTCGTATGTTGATACTGATAGAAAGAAAGCTAAGAGATTCCAGCAAGGCTTGAAACCATGGATCAGGGGAAAGGTAGCTATTTTTGAATTAGAAACTTATGCAGGAGTAGTACAGAAGGCTATGATCGCAGAGACAGAGAGTGAGATGTTCCAGAAAGATAAGGAAAGCAAGAAAAGGAAAGTTGAGGGAAGTGAGGGTCAGTCACAAACAGGGAAGTTTCCAAATTTTAAGAAGGGCAAGTTTCAGCCAGGGAGAAATTTTAATTTCAGAAGACAAAATGCAGGAGACGGAGGACAAGGCAATCGTCCAGCTAATGTAAATCAGCCGAATCAGTTGAGATTAACTTTTCCAGATTGTCAAGTTTGTGGAAAGAAGCATGGAGGAGTTTGTAACAAGTTGAATGTGGTATGTTTTAAATGCAATCAGAAAGGGCACTATTCAAGGGAGTGCCGAAATCAGCCAGCAAATAAGGATCAGCCTATCCGGAATCCAGCAGTGAAGGTTCCAGTCATTGGATTTACATGCTTTAAATGTGGGAAGCCAGGACATATGGCCAGGGATTGCAAGACACCAGCCCCAGCCAGTAATGCATTGAGGATTATGGGATCTACCCCAACAGTGAATGAGACTCCAAGGGCTAGAGTTTTTGACATGTCGGTGAAAGATGCGATCCAGGATACGGATGTCGTGGCAGGTACGCTTAATGTGAATTCTTTATGTGCCAAAGTGTTAATAGATTCGGGAGCAACTCGATCATTTGTTTCACAAGACTTTGTTAGTAAATTAAATTGTCCAGTGGAATGCTTAAATGAAATAATGACTGTGGAATTAGCAAATCAAGAACGTGTAACTGTGAACCAAGTTTGTGGAAATTGTGAGGTTGAGATTTCTGGTAGTAAGTTTTGTGTAGATTTGATACCATTTAAGTTAGGAGAATTTGATGTAATATTAGGGATGGATTGGTTATCTAAGCATGATGCTCAGATAGATTGTCGGAATAAGAAAGTAATGGTGAAAACGCCAGACGAAAGAATAGTAACGTTCAAAGGTCAGAAACAAGTAAAGAAGTTCTTAACAATGATTCAAGCCAAGAAATTATTACGGCAAGGATGTGAGCATTTCGTAGCATATGTAATCGACAGGAGTCAGGAGCCAGCAAAACTTGAAGATATTCCAGTAGTGAATGAATTTCCAGACGTATTTCCCGACGAATTACCAGGACTTCCTCCAGATAAAGAAATTGAATTTGCGATCGACTTAGAACCTGGAACAGAACCGGTGTCCAAAGCCCCATACAGAATGGCGCCTGTTGAGATGAAGGAGCTAGCAAGGCAATTGCAAGAATTGTTAGAGAAAGGAGTAATTAGACCTAGCGTATCCCCGTGGGGAGCCCCGGTATTATTTGTCAAGAAGAAAGATGGAAGCATGAGACTGTGCATTGACTATAGGGAGCTCAATAAGCTGACAATCAAGAACAAGTATCCGTTACCCAGAATCGATGATTTATTTGACCAATTGAAGGGAGCCAAGTATTTCTCCAAAATTGATTTAAGATCGGGATATCATCAACTAAAGATCACCAAAGACAGCTTTCAGAACAAGGTATGGACATTATGAATTTCTAGTGATGTCTTTTGGATTGACCAATGCCCCAGCAGCATTTATGGATTTGATGAATAGAATTTTCAAAGAGTATTTGGATAAGTTTGTTATTGTGTTTATAGACGATATTTTAATCTATTCCAAGACGAAAGAAGATCATGCGGAACATGTGAGAACGGCTTTGGAGATTTTAAGGAAGAAGAAGTTATATGCTAAACTGTCGAAGTGTGAGTTTTGGTTACAGGAAGTTCAGTTCTTAGGACACATAGTCAGTAATGAAGGGATCAAAGTGGACCCGGAAAAGAATTGGGAGAGACCGAGAACACCCACTGAGGTAAGAAGTTTCCTAGGATTAGCAGGATATTATCGTCGATTTGTTCAGAATTTCTCAAGGATTGCCACATCATTAACAAAGCTTACACGAAAGAATGAAAAGTTTATATGGAACGACAAGTGCGAAGGAAGTTTTCAAGAATTGAAGCAGAGATTAATCACGGCACCTGTTTTATCACTTCCGGACGATCAAGGGAATTTCGTAATTTATAGCGATGCTTCTCATAAGGGACTAGGATGTGTTCTTATGCAGCATGACAAGGTGATTGCTTATGCGTCAAGACAATTAAAACCACACGAACATAAATACCCTACTCATGACTTGGAGCTAGCAGCTATAGTTTTTGCTTTGAAAATTTGGAGACATTATTTATATGGAGAAAAGTGTGAGATTTTCACGGATCACAAAAGTTTGAAATATATATTTACCCAGAAGGAACTTAATATGAGGCAAAGGAGATGGTTAGAGTTGATCAAGGATTATGATTGCTCGATTAATTATCATCCCGGTAAGGCGAACGTTGTAGCAGATGCGTTAAGTCGGAAGGAAAGGTTAAATGTGTTATCTGTACCTGAAGAAATATATAAAGAATTTCAGAAATTAGAATTGGAGGTTAAAATTTGCAAGCCTGAAGAAGCAAAAGTATACAGTATGATTTTCCACCCGGAGTTATTGGAGAAAATAAAGAAATGCCAGAAAGAGGTAATGGATCAAGATATAAATAGTTTGGTAGGTGAGGAATTATGCACGCAACAAGATGATCAAGGTATTCTTAGGTTTTCTTCAAGAGTTTGGATTCCACCAGTGACGGAGTTAAAGAATGAAATTTTACAAGAGGCACATAGTTCAAGATATTCCATCCATCCAGGGAGTACCAAAATGTACAGAGATCTGAAGAAGAATTATTGGTGGCCAAATATGAAGAGGGAAATTGCGGAATGGGTTAGCAAATGTTATACCTGTCAGAGAGTTAAAGCGGAGCATCAGAGACCAAGCGGATTGCTACAGCCATTAGAGATTCCAGAATGGAAGTGGGAACATATTACCATGGATTTCATAGTTGGATTACCAAGGACAAGGGCTAATCATGATGCCATTTGGGTTATAGTGGATAGACTTACCAAGTCAGCTCATTTTCTGCCTATAAATGAAAGATTTTCGCTCGACAAGCTAGTCCATATGTACCTAAAAGAAATTGTAGTTCGTCATGGAGTTCCAGTGTCTATCGTATCTGATCGAGATCCAAGGTTTAATTCAAGATTTTGGAAGAGTTTTCAAGAATGTTTGGGAACAAAATTGAAGATGAGTACGACCTATCACCCGCAGACGGACGGCCAAAGTGAAAGAACAATCCAGACAATCGAGGACATGCTACGTGTTTGTGCTATTGATTTCAAAGGAAGTTGGGACGAGCATTTACCCCTGGTAGAATTTGCTTATAACAACAGTTATCACGCCAGCATTGGGATGCCACCTTATGAAGCCCTTTATGGACGCAAATGTAGATCTCCATTATATTGGGACGAAGTAGGAGAACGCAAAATACTCGGACCTGAATTGGTGCAGCAGACAAAGGAAGTTGTTGAACTTATCCAGAAAAGATTAATAGCCGCACAAAATCGTCAGAGGAAATATGCAGACCAGTCAAGGAAAGACATGGAATTTGAAGAAGGGAGCTTGGTATTATTGAAAGTATCACCGTGGAAAGGACTAACGAGGTTTGGGAAGAAAGGGAAGCTAAGCCCAAGATATGTCGGACCTTTTGAGATCCTAAAGAGCGTTGGCAAAGTCGCTTACGAATTGGCGTTACCTCCGCACATGGAGCACATTCACAATGTTTTTCATGTATCGATGCTCAAGAAATATAATCCAGACTCCGGGCATGTAATAAAATATGAGCCAATAGAGCTTCAGGCAGACTTATCATATGTAGAGAATCCAATAGAGATTTTAGAGGAAAGAGAGAAAATATTGAGAAATAAAGTGATAAATTTAGTAAGAGTATTGTGGAGAAACCCAAAGGTTGAAGAGTCAACCTGGGAGTTAGAAAGTGATATGAGAGAAAAGTACCCTCATTTGTTTTCTTAGGAGATTCTGAGGACAGAATCCTTTTAAGGGGGGAAGGATGTAATATCCGGGATATAACGTGTAATTATTTTTACTATTAAATAATTAATATGTGTGTTCAGTATCTATTCTGTGAGTTAATTGTTAAGTGATATATGTACTTGAATATTCAAAAATAATATTAATTGAGTATTTTATTTTTATATGTCCCAAATAAAATATAGATAATTGTTATATCTTCCTAATTATTTTTGTGTTGATTTATAGATTTATAAGAATCATATGAAATTTTTAAAATCTTTTTCCGGGTAATTAAAATCTATTTTATAAAAACGGGAACCAACCGACGTCAACCGTTGTTACGTTTTTGGAACCCGAAACTCTACCGAGAACTCCTTCCTAACCTAATTGTAATATTCCGAGCATTTTCCATGTTTCGACTTTTTCGATCCGGCGTACGGTTTGTCCTGCGCGGGTCCCGGCACAACATTTTCGATACAATATTCGTTTTGGTAAATTAATAAAACCCGTATTTTCGATAAACGGGAGCTTTTTATTAAACTATCCCAATTATCACTTCGTAGTACGTGTAACTGGGTGCTGAGACCAAGACCGCAGTACAAATTGTACTGATTGGGATAACTATCCCGAAAACCGATACCGTTTGGATCAGTTTTTATAAATAAACGTACCATTTTATATCCGGAATGATCCAACGGGATACTAATTTTCCGTAATTATAAATAGCCTTTTACCGTATTTTATTTCGTATCAAAATCATTTGCAGACAGATAAATATATAATTTTACAGAGAAAAATCATATATTCATAAACCTTTCTGAGAATCAAACCAACTTTTGAAGGTGTTAGTGATCTTTGTTTGAAAAGCTCGAGTACTGGATTTGAAGGTCTTGAGAAGCTCTATCAGAATCTGTAACCCATACACCTGCAGAATCAAAGGTTGAATTTCTAAAAATTTAATTATTTTCGAATTTATTTTATTAAAAATATGAATTTTTGTTCGGATGATTGTTTGTATGATTTGATGATTGCATGTTGTAGAGCTTGTTTTCCTGATGATTTTCATATGTCATACGTCTGATTTGGAGTTCAATAACATGTTCAAATTTGAGTTTGATTTTCGAATTTTAAAATTAGGGTTTATAACCAGTATGAATGTTCTTAATTGAAATTTGGGGGTTTCTTATTCTGTGATAGATTGATGTTGTGATATAGTGGATTGTGTTCTCTGTGGAATTAGCAATCCAGTCGTATAAGTTTCATGAACCAACGAAGTCTGTAGAGAAGGGAGTTGTGTTTTGAAGTTTTCCGATGTTCGCCGGAAACTGGAAAATTTCACGGCCAAATTCCGGCCAAATCAGGGATTGTTAGGTTGTTTTGATTGCATGGTTGTGTTCCTGGTGTTGTGTAGAAGTGATCTGGAGCTTGTGGCAAGGTGAGGAGGTCGGAATCGTGTTCTCCGGCCACCCCTGTGTTTTCCGGCGACTGGACTGTAAAAATTGCAGTTTGGTCCCTGAAGTTTTGGGGACGATGCAGTTTGGTCCCTGTAGTTTTCAGACTTTGCAAAAATAGGATTCCTGTTTTAAAAATGTTTAAAAATCATATTTCCCATTTATTTTTATTATAAAAATTCGTTTTTAATTTCTGAAAATTCTAAAAATTATTATTTTAATTCCGAAAATTATTTTTAATTCACAAATAAATCTGAATTAATTATTTAATTAATTTTAGTTAATTTTTAATTGATTAATTAGTCAATTAATTCAAAAATTAATTGATTAATTGATTTAATTAATTATTAATTGATTTTTAATTAATTATTTAATTAGATTTAATTATTAAAAATGATTTAAAAATTCTGAAAAATAGTTTAGAGCTTTAAAATATTATTCTAAATTATTTTCAAGGCTCGATAATTATTCTAAAATTGTTTCGGAGCCAGAATTGGCCAGCCGAACCCTGTTTATTAACTTGAAATTTGATCCAACGACCCGTTTTAATTCCGAAAAATGTTTTAAAAATTATTTTAAATACCCGAAAGCACATTTATGACCTAAGACTTCTTTATAAATGATATGTCATTGATTACGTGATGTATTATGTGTTATATGTGACATGTGGTTTGACTATCGGTCTATATATGCGGTGTATACTTCGTTATTGCGTAGATTTTAATCCGTTAATCGGATTTGGGTAAAACGAAGGGTAGATAAAAGAGTGCGTTGAATAGAATCTTGTGAGTTGATGATTGATAGATGCTTATGATATGTGAGCAGAAGAGGCAAGGCGTAGAAAAGGGAAACAGATAGTTGAGGAGTAAGACGATTGTGATTGGAAGCGAGTACAGAGTAGTAAGCTAATTCCAGGCAAGTGTTTTGAACTTTCTCGAGATATTGAAATTCTTGATAGTCTTGTTGACATTGCAAGTGCTTTGAAGCACAGAAACCTAAACCCTGATTTCAGTTATTGTTCTTGAGCTATGAACCATATTCTTTCTAAGCCATTGATTATTATAAACCCAAACTTGAACCTCAAGTATACGATACTATTCCATAAATACATGCAAACAAAATCCCAAACACTGAACTGAATTACTTATACATTCAACCATTGTATCCTATGCTTTGAGAGCTCAAATCTTTGAAACCCTGAAATATTGATTCTTTTGTTATCCAATTCTTTCAGTTCCCAGCATTCAAGCTTGTAAACTACTTTATTGATCCTTACAAAGATTGAAACCCTTTCATTGTTAAACAGTCATTGTTGTTAATGATTCTGGTTATTGTTTATTATTGCATATTCTGTTATTATGTTAGAATTGGATTGTTTTTTTATAAAATTGTGGACCAGATTCGTGGTCAGACCATATAATGGTCAAGTTAGGCGAATGTGTGCCTTGGATCCAGTAGTTAGAGCAATGATGTGTGCCTTGCTCGGGGTTAGTGCGTGACTGATCAGCAGCCTAACCTTGGTTTTTAAATTAAAAGTATATTATCCAATTCTAAATCATAATCCATTGTTCACTTGATATCATAAATATATTCACCTGATGATCATTATTCTCAGTTTTGTTATTGTGACTTGCTGAGCTAGTTAGCTCATTTGTGCGATGTTGTTTATATTCTTTCCAGTTAAAAAGGAATCAGTTGGTAAAGAGGATCCCCAGTCCAGCGCGAGAGCTAGGGGTTCAGGTTGAGAAAGCTGAACTAGTAGACTTCTTTTGGGATAATTTATGTTTGTAAAAGTTTGTAATAATGTTTGATACTCAGTGTGAGTTGAAATAGTTGGGATTTGAACGGTTTGTAATATATTAGTGTGTTGGCTTGTGTGCATACTTTAACCTGTCGCTGTCCGTGGTGGTGGATAAGTAGGGTCACTGCATATAATTATTATTATCTTTATTATTGTTATAAGCAGGTTATAATTAAGGTGTGTGTGTGGACCCCAAACTTCTGACCCGGGTTTGGAGGGCGCCACAGTTAACGTCAAATTACAACTAAGGTGCTATAAACTACAATTTAAGAACTAAAATGCATCAATTACAAGAATTATAGTGTCAAATTGGAAATAAATGAGAATACAGGGCTTCTGTAACACCCCAAAATCCGGGGTCGGGGATTCGAGTTGTCACGAGTTCCATTTCCCTTATCAATACTTAATCTTAACAGTCAACCAACTACTGAGTACTGTGACCCCACAATATACACACACACACACACCATAAGTTATAGTCTCAGAGATGAATACCAAAAATAACACAAGTCATTTTATTCCACAATTATAAACCTTAACACCTTAAAAGGGTTTCTGAATAATATACATATTCTTTGCCATTATTACAATTCATAAATATACATAAGTCTGGCACAAAAAAAGTTGAAAGCCTAGCCTACTGGTAGTTCCTACCTCAGCTACAACGGCATCAACGCCTACAGGAAACTGCGGAACGTTTCCTATCCGCTCACGAATTGGGAGCTTGATCCTGTTCATCTTGTCTATCTGATGTTGTTTGATGAAAGAAGAAAGCAAGGGTGAGCAACAAGCCCACCGAAATAATATGTATAATAATTAACAATATATGAGCATTCTCATAGTACTCATGAAACTCTTGGTTAAGAAGAAATGAACCAAGTTAATATCTTAACGCGACTAAGTCGCAAAATATTCAGTATATATATACATATATACTTTTCACAATCTTTGAAATCCTCTGACATGTATAATATACACAGAGTTCCAGTTTATAACTGTATAAAAATATCGTTGCAAGGTGATCTCATATATCTAACCTTGTCTCAACGTTTTTCTGAAAATCTTTGGCATGCATAAGATAATCATTTACTAGATATAAGTTTAAAAGATGAAGTTACAAGATACTCCAATATACTTATATCTTTTCCAAATACTACTTGAACTACCACCGTTCAAGTTATAATCAGTTTCAAAAGGTCATCACACTGATGAGACTACAAGATAAGACTTGAATAGATTCAATCTTTGAAATATCATTATAAATAATGAAGTTACGAGATACTTCATTAAGTCCTGATATATATATACACACCTATATATATATATTTCATACACTCCTTGAAAACCTCTGTTATGAAAATTATAAACAGAGTTGCAATATCCAATGAATTTTGGAAAGGAGAAAACCTTGGCATAAACCTGATATCTTGCTAATCAGGCAAAGATACCAATAAGTAACCTTTTCTACTAGTAGATGGACGAATTCCCCACTGGTCATCACCCTGGCCGCAATAGGACCTTATGCTGGACTGCCACTCAGCCACTTACGCATCGATGGACTCCCACTGAGCCACTTACACTTTCATGGACGCCCACTGAGCCCATGTTGCTTATGCCGACTCAATAGATGGTCTTACTTCCCGAACGTTGGGTAAGTAATCAATTCATTTATCAAAGCAGCAACCTCGTTGCGAATATAAAATACACCACATAGCCGGATCCCTCAGGTTTTGAGCGAGTATTTAAATCCCCTTTTAAAGGAAGATCTTAAATATAAAAATGAGTTTTGGGATCCGCTCTAACCTTTAAAATCATTTTGAAGACTCGAAAACATTTCTAAGAATGTTTGGAGTGATGCTGATTTAATGAAATAAATCAGTCCTGATATATTAGAAAATATCTGAATATTATTATTTAAATAATATTCCCATAAAGAAAAATCTTTATAAAAATAATTGAAGTAGAAGTTGTAAAACTTATACTTGAAATGAATATTAAATAACCAATGATATACTTATACGAAAGTAATATCTTTATTTGAATAATCAAAAGTGAGTTTGATTATCGACATATTATTATTTAATAAAATAAAGAATATTAATTAGTAAATAATCGGAGTCATAAGCCCTCGAATGAATATTAAAAATAATATTCATTAATAAAATAAACGGAGTCATAAGCCCTCGAATGAATATTCAAAATAATATTCATTAATAAAATAAACGGAGTCATAAGCCCTCGAATGAATATTCAACTAATATTCATTAAATAAAATAAACCGAATCATAAGTCCTCGAATGAATATTCAACTAATATTCATTAAATAAATAAGCGGAGTCATAAGTCCTCAAATGAATCTTCAGAATAATATTCATTAAATAAAATAAAGCTATTGAATAAACCTTATTCGATTAATAGTTTTGAAACTATATCAATATATATATATATAATATACTCGGGAACATCGACTCCCGGTTTTAGAAAATGTTCACCTTTGGGTCCCCTATCCTAAGGGTATACGCAACTACTGCTTATCTCTAGCATAGGTATTATGCAACTTATAAGCAATTGAATCAACAATTAGATATCAAGATTACGAAATAGACATGCATATATACCATATCACATGCTCCAATATATCACAAGATTTGCTAATAACAATCATGCACTTATCACAAGATAATGCATATATATATATTTACATCATAATAACAGTATAACGGGTAGAAAACTTGCCTGAGTGCTCCGGGGCAGACTTAAGCTTAGAGCGGGTCCGGTAACCTATGAACAACAACATAAGCCGGAATTAAACCACGGTCGCTTAAGAAACTAGACTTTAACCAATTGAACCCTAACATTTGCTTATGGTCATTTCTACGCTTAACAAATCACATAAGTCGTTCGAGTACCCTCGGCTCCACCATTTTTTATAAATTAACCATTAAGGGTTTTAAGGCGATTCTTTCGCGAGTACCCTACCAACTGCCTAATCCACTTAACATAATTGTTTCATATCCCAATTAGTCATTTAAGGTCCTTTACCAAGGTTTCAAAGTAAGGCGAGGGGAAATGGTTCGTTCGCGAAACGCCGTTACTTAAAACGGTCGTTTCTCCTAAACCGTACATCGGATTCAAGCGTACCACATATCAAAACGAAGCTCGTAACATGAACTATCTAATCATGGCAATAGTCAAAACCTAGCAGTGGGTTCTCGGGTCCTGATGTTATGAACAAAAACAGTCTAAAGTAAATCGGACATTACGACGACTATGTTTACGCGATTACCAAAGTTTAAACTACTCCAATCAACCACCAACCAACTCATAACCATCAATACAACAAAACTTCACCTAAAACATATCACATCAGTCCATAACCTCCAAGTTTTTCAACTCAAACAACCACAATCAAGACCTATGAACTATAATCAAGCTTTAATTACCAAAACACTTCCAAATCAAACCAAACTACTAATAATCACAATCTATGCTTCTCATTTCACAAAACCAACAATTAAACTTACTAACAAATAAAGTAAAGGCTAGGGTTTGATGTTTATACCTTCCTTGGGAGGTGTTAAGTTGCTAGGAAGCATTAGGAAGCCTCCTACAAGCTTGATCTTTCCAAAGAAATCAAGAACACAAATTTAGGCTTTGAAGTTTCTAAAAGTCCGATTTAAAGAACTGTAAAAATGAGGGTCTTACCTTACTTATTTGGACGAGACTTGTGAACAAGAGTTGTAGGCCATCTCAATACCTTTCCAACTAGCTATAGAACACAACATTTGAGTGAGTATTGAAGGAGATATGGCAGTTTGAAGTTTCTGTGTTTATTTTGGCCGAGAGCTTCTTCTTGCAAAGTCAACTCTTCTCTTTTTGATTTATGTTATTTGCTTGGTTGATTCTTCTTTTTGTCTTGAAATTTGTTTTAACCTTTTTACCATGGTTAATTTTGTATGGCCCAAAATCACCCAACAAACAAAACTCCTTTTTCATGCTTATGCAAGCAAGCTTGTGTCATGTGATGACATCATCATCCACTACCTCTTTGATTAGCTACTAATTACTTGGCTAATGACCGCTGATCTGTTATGCGGTTCGCTTAACTTTCGTTTTCGTTTATCGTTTGAGGGATCATACCCGGGATCTTATTACTTATGTTTCCTTAACCTTTCTCAATACACTATATTCCTTTTATGACCCTCTCGTATAATCCTCGAATTTAAATCCTTTTTATTATATTACCTTATACTTAATTCTTTCTGTATCTGGTAAATTTTCGGGAAAAATCAAAGTGTTCGGATTTGGATTCTGACGATCTTTACATACACTTATTTACTTTATGGAATACTAATACGATCTTAGAATTTCCATAACAGTACTCCTATATAGCGTGGTCTGATAATTTTCCTTAATCAGCATCATCAGCAAAAGTTACTATTCATCCGTGTTTCAAAAATTCCAAAAATTGGGTTATTCCAGCTTCATATGCAAAATCAAGCAAAAGGGACAAGTGAAGGACTAAGATGCTATAAACTACAATTTAAAAACTGAAATGCAACAAATACAAGTAAATACCTCGGATGCACGATATATCGACTCGATGAAGGATACAATATGCCCCCAATGATGTAGAAAAGATAAGCTCGTGTGTAAACCACAAGATCCTGTTCTAGCCCCCCCTCTGGTAGCTCCGCATATCGTTCCCTTAATTTGTAAAGCTTGACCCCGTCCTTGTACATATCTCTACACCCCACCTCATCCAATCTTGCATCCTGCCATTCCCTCATCCAATACGCCTTCAGAGCGTCAAGCTCCCTAAGAGTAACTGGACGACCCTTAACAGGGAGGCCCATAATCATGTATACATCCTCGAGGGTGATGGTCAACTCACCAAATGGAAAATGAAAGGTGTTAGTCTCTGGCCTCTACCTGCAATTGCATTCATATACAAACATCACATATATTGCTAATGACGATTAAAATAAATGAGAAAACTGATTACAAACTAGTACCTTTCCACTAAGGCCGTTACCAAATGAATATCGTTCTGAGGAACTGAACGATTGTTCGTGAAAGCCGAGAAACCCCATAGCCTCAGCAACTCACGCCGGGGATCGGAAAGTATCCACTGATGATAATTAGCTGTGTACTGCCGTACATCCAGCCTATCCCGCACACCTCTCGCCCATATGATAGTACTAATATGATCATCCTGCATCGTTAGGAGTGATCTAACAATAGGCCCACACTCATTCTCCATAGTAACTGCAAAGTGCACAATAAAAAATTCAAACCCCAATCACATTATAATCAACAAAATCATCATAATTTCGATCAAATCATCATAATTTTAAATTAAAACCCTATTTTCGAATTAAATCCTAATTAATTCGTATTAAACCTAATTAAAGTGACACCGATTCGAAGCAATTAAAATGACAATTAAGCAAACGATTGATTCCGATAAATGATGAACAAATTTCGAAGACAAAATCAAAACTCGAACTCGCAATATAGAAAAATAAAAATTGCGTTCGAATCTAAATCGAGACTCACACCGCGAGCTCTATATCTACTCAGTTTGAGAATTAAAACATTATGTCATGTTTACACACACACCTCAAACTGAATGCTTCTAAAGTAAATCTATAAACTGATCGTAAAAACGAGAGATCGTAAAAATGAGAGATGCGATCGTAAAATGTCATACTTCGATCAAAGTGTAATAAGCAAAGTATCAACGCTCAAGCATCATCAAACCACTAATATTGACATTACAAAACTATGAGATAGAGATACAAAACCTAATTTAACAGCTAACAGAAGCAATAAAATCGATAATTGCAGAAGTTCGAATCATGCAACCCTAGATCGAAGCAATCAAATCGATAATTACACAAATTTCACAGAAATTCGAATTTCCAAATAAAATCAAACAAGAAACGAACCAAATTACAATGTAATCATTGTGTGCGTATGTCGTGTGTGTAGTAACCATACACATTGTTTCATTACGGTAGTTATGTGTATATAACTGTGTGTATTTGTGTGTGTGTGTATACGTGTATGTATACGTGTGTGTGTGTATATACGTGTGTATCATATCTGAATCAGGTTTTTTTATGTTGCAATCGCCTGAAATCACTACCAATCGCTTGAAATTGCCTGAGTTAGCTGAATTAGGTTTTTATTATTATGAAATTAGGGATTTCAGGAAGAAATGGTTTAAACCCGGGTTTCGTCTGCCGCAATGGCTCATTGCGGAAGCCGCACTCCAATTTTGTAATTTCGCGAATTTTAAGTAATAGTTTGTTAAAATAAAGAATTTATTAATAGAAATACATAAAATACAAAATAAAAATATAACAACCAAAAATAAATAAATTAGGAATTTAAACATCAATTAAAATTATTTATATATTTATTATATATTATTTTACAATTATTTCAAAATAAAACAAAAAAAATTCCAGCAATGAAGCAAAGTAGTGTCCGCAATGAAGCATTGTGCAGTCCGTATTGAGTCAAAGCTGCAATACTCCCGCAATGTAACAATGTGGCAGGTGGTTATAATATTATTAATATAATAATATATATATTTATTGTTAGATATATTTGATAATGTCATGGCTAATATGTCTTATGTTTAGCTTTCAGATCTTGTGTGAATAGGATAGATCAGTACTTAACTGTTGATCAGTACTTATACTGGAAGTCAGGACTTAAGGATATCAGTACTTATATTATCAGGAGATAATCATCAGAAGATAGATATCAGAACTTAAGTGCTGAAGGACGATCAGATAAGGACAGTAGCTGATTAAAGGAAAGAAGATAGAGATAAAACATAAGAAGAGATATGCATGAAGAAGGAATTCCGTGAAGAATGGAATACTTGGAATGGAAGATATCTGATTGATATATTTTAGGAAGCAGAATTATATTCCATATCAATTAGCGATTATCTTGTAACTGTGTAGTATATAAACACATGCATAGGGTTTACACTATAAGTGTTATCATTATCGAAGTTATTATTATATATAACCCTAGCAGCTCTCGTGATATTTATTCATCACTGAGAGGTAACAGTTTCATATTGTAACAGAGTTTATTGTTTTAATAAAGTTTGTTTTCTGTTACTCAAGTTCTTTAAGTTCGATTTGAGTGTACTATACACTGTATTCACCCCCTCTACAGTGTGTGTGTGACCTAACAATTGATATCAGAGCCTATCTGTTAACTTACATACAGTTAAAGATCCAAACACAATCATGTCGGACACAGAAACTCCAACTAAGCCTACCACAACTGAGGAACCACCAAAGACACAAATTCAGAGTCGATATGAGACCATCAGAGTCCCCATACTGAGACCATCTGAATATCCCATATGGAAGGTAAGGATGACCATGTTCCTGGAAGCAACAGATCCAGAATACCTGGATAGAATCAAGGAAGGTCCTCACAAACCAACCAATCTCGCTGTTGCAGTTGCAGGTGAAGCAGCAACGACCGTACCAAAGGAGAAGAGTGATTATACTGCTGAGGACATAGCATCAATTGCTAAGGATGCTAAGGTACGACACTTACTGCATAGTGCCATTGACAATGTAATGTCAAACAGGGTAATCAACTGCAAGACTGCTAAGGAGATATGGGATGCTCTGGAAACAAGATGTCAGGGAACTGACACAATTAAGAAGAACAGGAAGACAATACTCACTCAAGAGTATGAACACTTTGACTCAAAGACTAATGAGTCATTGAATGGTTTATATGATAGATTTGTCAAACTTTTGAATGATTTGTCATTGGTTGATAAAGAGTATGATCTTGAAGACTCAAACCTTAAGTTCCTGTTAGCTCTTCCTGAATGCTGGGATTTGAAGGCAACGACAATAAGAGACAACTACAATCTTGATGAAACAACTCTTGACGAAATCTATGGAATGCTCAAGACACACGAGCTGAAGATGGAACAAAGAAGCAAGAGGAAAGGAGGAAAGTCAAGGACAGTTGCTCTTAAGGCTGAAGAAGAATTCCCTGTTAGGTCACACTTTCACTGTAGAGGGGGTGAATACAATGTTTATTACAATCAAATCAAACTTCAAGAACTTATGTAACAGAAAACAAACTTTATTTAAACAATAAACTCTGTTACAATCTGGAACTGTTATCTCTCAGTGATGAACAAAATATCACGAGAGCTGCTAGAGTTATAATAAATAATATTCTCGATAATGATAACGCTTATAGTGTAAACCCTATGTCTGTGTTTATATACTACACAGTTACAAGATAATCGCTAATTGATATGGAATATAATTCTGCTTCCTAAAATATATCAATCAGATATCTTCTATTCCAAGTATTCCATTCTTCACGGAATTCCTTCTTCATGCATATCTCTTCTTATGTTTATCTTGATCTTCTTAACTTTAATCAGCTACTGTCCTTATCTGATCGTCCTTCAGCACTTAAGTTCTGATATCTATCTCCTGATAACATAAGTACTGATATCCCTTAAGTTCTGACTTCCAGTATAAGTACTGATCAGTTAAGTACTGATTTGTTCTGTTCAAATAAGATCTGAAATCTAAACATAAAACATATTAGCCATGACATTATCAAATATATCTAACAATCTCCCCCAACTTGTAAATTAACAAAATATACAAGTTTAACAGATATTTGATGATGTCAAAAACATTAAGTACAAATGCATGAGAAATAGACAAGATAACTACAACTTACAGTCCTTAAAGTTTTTACCAATTCAACTTCTGATAACAACTTCAATCTGTATAAATATCAGAATTTAAGCAGTTGTAGATCTTCGACTTGGCTTCATCATTTTCTGATCTCTCTGATGTCAGGAGTTGTTCTGAGATAATTCTTCAATAAACATTTCTCAGCATATCTGAGTTCATCAATCATTCTCCGTTTGACATCTTTAAGCTCTGCAGTATCTTCACCAGTTTGAAATATTGCAGCTCTGAGATCATTAATCTTTGCTTTTCTCAACTCCCGATCTAGTCTTATGACATAAGCTTTGTTAGACTCTAGATTGAATTCAAGCCCCTTAATACCAAGATATGTTCTGATCTGTGCAGTATTAGGCTTCATATCAACAATATCACCATTGTGATTTCTGTACTTTGGAACATATCTGCTGTCAGACTTAACAGAATAAAGTCTTTTCTGTCTCTGAATCTGTTCCTTTAAGTAGTTTGCAGCAGTCTCTGTTATTCTGTCATCCACTTGAAGTAAGAATAATACATGCTCCAATTCTTCAAAATACTTCAATGGAATGGCATTTTGTCTTATATGATAAACCCTACCATCTGTCATGAAATACAACATGATGTATTCTTTCAAGAAGGTATGGTAAACCATCTGTACAGATTCTAGTTGATTCAATCTCTCAGGAGTTGCTCCAATACCTGGTTCACTCAAGGAAGTTGGATCATCGGTAGTGTTGTGTACTCTTCTTTCATCAGCACTTCCCAATCCAGTTTTATCTCTAGCTTCCTTTCCAGTAACTACTCTTGCTTCAAAACCACTTGAAGTAATCTTCAAAGATTGAGTCTGTTTTGCTTTAGTGAATCCTGGTAGGAGTGTTTTAGATTTATTTTCTGATATCAAGTTAACTTGAGCACTGTCAGAGGTTACTTGCTTCTTCTGAATATCAGAACTTACAATTTCTTGACTCTGAACAACTTGAGCCATGTCAGAGGTTGTTTTAAGAACTTTTCTTGAAGTCAGAGCAAGATTATCTTTTCCATCAGTAATTTCTTCTTCATCAGGAGGTACATAAGGCTTGATAGGTTCACCAACCTTTTCTTTACCCTTGGATCTTGGATCTATCTGTGGTTGTGATCTAGCCAAAGTTTCTTCAGTATGTATCCTTTCTTTGATCACAATGCCTTTAGGTTTTGGAAGTAACTTTTTACCAGAAGCTTCAGATTTAGATGTGACTTTCTCTGATTTAAGTCTGGCTTCTTCTTCCTTTAAACTTTCCAAGTCCATCCCTGGATTTTCTTGAAGAAATAACTGTCTTGACATTTCCTCATCAAGATCTAGAAGTTCATCAGAACTTATCCTTTTACCAGCAGCAGAACTTATTCTTTTCCCAGTATCAGAACTTGTTCTGTGACTAGCTTGTCTTGATGTAAACCTTCTACCTTGACTATGACCACCACCCATTCCAGAGTTTCCTTGGTCATCTTTTCCATCATCCTTTCCTTGCAATGACTTGTTGGTTTTGCATTTGGACTTAATTACCTTCTCCCCCTTTTTGGCATCAGCAGGTAATAAAAGAGAGATAAGTAGTTCCACTGAGGTCTGGATTTCAGTAAGTTGCGATTGCTGAGAAGCTTGATTTGTCAGAATTTGATCAATCTGAGCTTGTTGCTTCTCTTGAGTTTTCTCAATATAAGCAACCCTGTCAATGGTAGGTTGGAAGAACTTTTTCTTATCAAGTTTCCAAACTTGATCCTGTTTAATAAAGTTCTCCTGAATCTTGTGTAGCTCTGCATGAGTGTTGGAATGAAGACCTTGTAGATGTTTAGTACTCAATGCAGTGACTCTAAGCTGGATTTTAAAATCATCAGAATGTAACATTTCATCAGCTTAGTCAAGTGCTCAGCAAGATGTAAAGCATTTGGAACACATGAAACTGAGTTCCATTCCTTAGTCCACTCCTGACCTGCAGGAGTTTCACTCCAAGGTACTGGTGCATCCCTGATAACAAACTCCTTTAGCAGTTCAGACTTAGGAAGAGTCAGTGGAGGAGTATGTCCTGAAGGACCTGCTTCATCAGCATCTACAGTTGTAGCAGCTTCACCAGTATCTCCAACATTTGCAGCATCAGAACTTAAAGAATCAGTATCTTCTGATAAGACAACTGTATGAGTAGCAATGGAGGCTTCAACATCCTCTAATTGCTGATCTGATACTAAGTTCTGATCAACAGCCATATCCTGATGCTCACCTAAAATCTGATCATCATCTTGATGCAGAGAAGGTGTTAGTGATAACTCAGGAGTTTGAACAGCATCAGTAACAGGTGTTGTGGAAGGATTATTTGCTGTTGGAGCTTCTAAGAAAAGTATTTCAGGCACAACCAAGTTCTGAATATCAATTTCAGCACTTGTGCCTGGATCAACAAGAGATATAGAAGGTGAATTAGCCTTGTCAGATACAGGTTCCTGAGATGGAGTTGATGGAGAAGAAGTGACTGAAGTAAATTCCTTGTCTTGTGAGATCAGAGATTCCTGATCCCCTTCCTTAGCTGCTTCCTCCTCATCATCTGAAACTGGCCTCTGTGCCCTCTGTTTCTTGTACTTCCTTGTTGATTTGGATTCCTTGGGAGTTGCAGGAACCGTCATACGTCTAAGCCTCTTGAGAAGCCTAGAACCCCCAATTGCAGAATCCTTCTGAGAAGTTGCCTTCTCAGCTTCATCTATCATAGGTTCTGAAGAGGGAATCTGATCCTCAGAATCTGATTCATCTCAGAAAATAATATTCTGAATTGAAACCGTTAGCACTGATTGAATTGTTTTTCACTGCAACATTAATATTCTGAAAATGAATCATGTTAAAAATGACCGAGATAATTTCGATGAATAAGTGCTGACAAAGAATCAGAACTTAAATAAAGACAAAATTTAAATGGTCATCAGAATATCAAGCAGGATTTAACAACACAGATAAAATAACTCAGAGACAAAATCTTGAAGTAAAAACAGTTTTCATTAATATATCAAGTCAATACATATATGAAATAGAAATTACATCAATACAAGATTTTCCCTAAGCTTCTAATCCTAACGTCAACAGCTTTAGTCTTAGCTAAGAAGCCTGACAAAGCTGAGGATGAAGAAGAACAGGAAGAAGATGAGATTAAGTCATCCTCCTCTTCCTATCTTCGACAAACAAGATAGCGAGTCGAATGATTCGCTCTTGCTGACGGATACGACGAAGGTGAAGGTCTCTTCGAACGGCCACCAGATCACGTTTGATAACCTCTGGAAATTGAATCCAGAGATTGTGAGGGATGTTGGTGATAGGGTAGGGAGTTGAAATTCCATTCAAAAAGACATGCACAGTCTCATCACCGTAATTGTAGAACCAGCCAAATTCAGCCATTTGTGATAGTAAATGAAAAACAAGACTGAATTTGTGATACAAGTGTGATGAGAAGACTAATGTAAAGTGGTTGCATATATAGGCATGAGAATGCCAAGAGACACAAAGATATTGAATGCAGACAGGTAGAATTAATTCTACCTCGTCTCCCTAGACTTTGAAAAAGAATAACAGTCATTGGAAAAGGAATGTACACATGTAACAAGAGTGAACTGTTCAAGGACGAGTGCCATTATGTTTTAACCATAGACTATTAATCTTCCACTTCAACATTTCGAAATTAATCTGAGACTGTTACCAAATTTTACTCACAGATAAGTCAAGTAAAGGGTTAGACTGAAAAATCAGAACTTAGACCTATACCAGAACTTAACAGTCATCAGAACATAATGTCTTAACTCGAACAAGGAATATCTATCTTAGTAAATACTCATACAAGTTCTTAGTTATGAACGTCAGAACTTAATCATCAGAACGTGTAACTAGAACTTGTCCTCAGAATTTGTGCAAAAGTGACACAATGACTGTTGATCTAAAATAACATAGACCACCACAGAAATTTCATCATTCATATGGAGTGATGTGTGTGTGCATTAAGCTAAATAACAGACAAAGAGTAAAGTCTGATCTACTTCAGTACATCTTAGAAATAAGTCATAATTAAAATTTTGCTAAAGAGCTGTCATTATCCTGAAACCTACTGATAAATGAGTTCATGCATGAGTTCACCTCTACTGTTTTTGTGCTAATTTTATGCATCTTTTGAAATTCTATTTTACAGAGGCTTCTCAGTGTAAGTGAGTCACGACTGTTTATCAGAATTTATGCTATTATCAGAGTATTTCTCCAGTAATCATAGAGTGTGAAAAGTCACCAAGAAAATATTTTGCTTTTCTAATGCATATTTACTTAATACCAGCAATGCACTTGGGTCGTCCCTTTCACATTTTTACTCTAGATCTCAAAGGAGTACCTGATATTATTCTTTGATTATTGTTCTTCTTCTTTTGATAAGTGAGGTTTATCAGCACTTAGTACATTCAGCAGTTTTACTAGAATCAGAACTTAAACAGATGAGTAGCATTATTCTAATTTGTGACTTAGTAATAAGATATACAAAGTAAACTTAACTAAGCTCAGTTATCAGAATTTGCTTGTGTCATAAGATTTCCACAGAAATAATTACTTCTTTCATGGGATCATTTGTTTATTGAAGACTAGTAGGTCAGTATCTAGCACAGTTATCCTCATAGGATTGAATAGTTACTGAAACAGACATATCACTTATCAGAGTTTAGAAACATATATCAGACAACAGTCAGTACTTAAAGACATTTATCAATTAATGCACAGAATATACAAAGAGATTAATTCTGTAAATACTGATCATAAAGTCTGATAACATAGAACAAGTTTAAGCAGATTTAGAGAAAGAACCTGAAATCATTCCAAGTTCATTTACCAATTTTGAAAAGGTAGCTTCACACAGTGGTTTTGTGAAGATATCTGCTACTTGTTGATCTGTGGGAACAAAATGCAATTTCACTGTACCTTCATCCACATGTTCCCTGATGAAATGGTACCTGATGCTGATGTGCTTTGTCATAGAGTGTTGAACTGGATTACCTGTCATAGCAATAGCACTTTAATTATCACAGTAAATAGGGATTTTGAAATACGTTAACCCATAATCTAGTAACTGATTCTTCATCCAGAGAATCTGTGCACAGCAGCTTCCTGCAGCAATATACTCTGCTTCTGCAGTTGATGTGGAAATTGACTTTTGTTTCTTGCTATACCAAGAAACCAACCTGCCTCCAAGAAATTGGCAGCTACCACTTGTGCTTTTCCTGTCAATTTTGCAACCTGCAAAATCTGCATCTGAGTAACCTATTAATTTAAAATCTGATTCTCTAGGATACCATAATCCTAGATCAGCTGTTC
Organism: Apium graveolens; assembly: GCF_009905375.1. NCBI lineage: Eukaryota > Viridiplantae > Streptophyta > Magnoliopsida > Apiales > Apiaceae > Apium > Apium graveolens. The sequence goes on along the minus strand of NC_133654.1, from coordinate 30,270,299 downwards.
CTTTAAGATACTTAAAGATTCTTTTTACAGTTGTTAAGTGAGGTTCTCTTGGATCTGCTTGAAATCTTGCACAAAGACAGGTAGCAAACATGATATCTGGTCTACTAGCAGTTAGATAGAGAAGTGAGCCAATCATACCTCTGTAATCAGTAATATCTACTGAATTACCAGTATCCTTATCCAGTTTTGTTGCAGTGGCCATGGGAGTGGATGCACTTGAACAGTCTTGCATTCCAAATTTTTTCAGCAAGTTTCTGGTGTACTTAGATTGACAAATAAAAGTTCCTTCTTCACTCTGCTTGACTTGAAGGCCCAGAAAATAACTAAGTTCTTCCATCATACTCATCTGATATCTTGACTGCATTAGGTTGGCAAACTTTTTGCAAAGTTTGTCATTTGGAGACCCAAAAATAATATCATCAACATAAATCTGGATCAAAAGTAATTCCTTGCCATGGTTGAGATAGAACAATGTTTTGTCAATAGTTCCTCTGTTGAATCCACTTTCCAGAAGAAACTGAGCTAAAGTCTCATACCATGCTCTAGGAGCTTGCTTAAGTCCATAAAGTGCTTTATCAAGCCTGTAGACATAATCTGGATGTTTGGAATCTACAAAGCCTGGAGGTTGTTCAACATATACTTCCTCTTCCAATTCTCCATTGAGAAAAGCACTTTTCACATCCATTTGAAAGACAGTAAACTTTTTGTGAGCAGCATAAGCCATGAATATCCTTATGGCTTCTAACCTAGCAACTGGAGCAAATGTTTCATCATAGTCAATTCCCTCCTGTTGAGAATATCCTTTTGCAACCAGCCTTGCCTTGTTCCTTACAATTATGCCATCACTGTTAGTTTTGTTTCTGAATACCCACTTTGTACCAACAACCGATCTATTCTTGGGTCTTGGCACTAAGGTCCAGACTTTGTTTCTTTCAAATTCATTCAACTCTTCCTGCATTGCTTGCACCCAATCAGCATCTTGAAGAGCTTCTTCCACTTTCTTTGGCTCAGACTGAGAGAGAAAAGAATTGTAAAGACATTCATTCGAAGTACCTGTTCTAGTTCTGACACCTGCCTCAGGATTTCCAATTATTAAATCAGGTGTATGTGATTTTGTCCACTTCCTTGCAGATGGAAGATTTTCTCTAGAACTGGATGCTCCCCCATGATTCATGCTGTCTTCGGTTTCATTTTCTGATGCTCCCCCTGAAACTATGCTCTCTGAGTTGGATCCTTCAGTATTTAGATTTTTAGCACTGTCAGTACTTGGCTTATCAGAACTTGACGAATCAGAATTTGAAGAGCCAGATGTATATTCTGATGCTTCTTGAGATGTGATAATATCTTGAGTATGCTCCCCCTGCATTGGTGCATCTTCCTTTGACGTAGTCACCACAGTTTCAATAACATCAGAGTTTAATCCATCAGAATTTACAGTATCAGGACTTAGACTGTCAGGACTTGAGGTATCAGAATATGAATCTTCATTTTCAAATCTCAGCTTATCATGATCAATGCAATCTTCAAGTCCAGTGATCTTCTTGTCATCAAAAGAGACATTGATAGATTCCATGACCACTTTTGTTCTCAAATTATAGACTCTGAAGGCTTTTGTAGAAAGTGGATATCCTACAAAGATTCCCTCATCAGCTTTTAGATCAAACTTGGATAGCTGTTCAGGATGAGTCTTGAGAACAAAACACTTACATCCAAATACATGAAAGTATTTGAGATTTGGCTTTTTGTTCTTCACCATCTCATATGGTGCTTTTCCATGCTTGTTAATGAGTGTTGCATTTTGAGTAAAACAAGCAGTCTGCACAGCTTCAGCCCAGAAATAGGTTGGAAGCTTTGCTTCTTCAAGCATTGTTCGTGCAGCTTCAATTAGAGTTCTATTCTTCCTTTCAACAACTCCATTTTGCTGTGGAGTTCCAGGAGCAGAAAATTCCTGCTTTATTCCATGATTTTTGCAGAACTCTTCCATTATCAAATTCTTGATTTCAGTGCCATTATCACTCCTCAAAATTTTCACAGAATCTTTGATCAATTTATCCAGATGTTTGACATGATCAATCAGGATAGATGCAGTTTCACTTTTTGTGTGCAAGAAATACACCCATGTGTATCTGGTGAACTCATCTACTATGACCAACGCATATTTCTTCTTTGCAATAGACATGACATTCACTGGACCAAATAGATCAACATGAAGTAGATAATAAGGCTCAAGAATTGATGATTCAGTCTTGCTCTTGAACGAAGATTTTCTTTGTTTAGCCTTCTGACATGAGTCACAAAGACCATCAGGAACAAACACTGATTTTGGCAGTCCTCTCACAAGATCTTTCTTGATCAGTTCATTTATCTTGTTGAAGTTTAAATGAGAGAGTTTCTTGTGCCAATTCCAGCTTTCTTCAGTTGAGGCTCTACTCACTAAACAGATTGCAGAACCATCAGAACTTGTTGAAAGCTTAGCTTCATAAATGTTACCACGCCTGAATCCCTTCAGAACAATTTTTCCTTTAGATTTACTAACTATTTCACAATGTTCTGCAAAGAAATCAACATGATAACCTCTGTCACAGATTTGACTTATACTCAGTAAGTTATGTTTAAGTCCTGAGACCAGAGCTACATCTTTAATAATGACATTCCCAAGATTGATATTGCCATATCCCAAAGTTTTTCCAATGTTGCCATCTCCATAAGAAACACTTGGGCCAGCTTTCTCCACAAAGTCTGATAGCAGGGCCTTATTTCCAGTCATATGTCCTGAACATCCACTGTCCAGAACTAAAATATTTTTCCTGTTGCCCTGCAATCAAAAAGACCACTAATTATTAGTTTTAAGGACCCAGACTTGCTTGGATCCTTTGGCCTTTTTAGGTTTGTTAACATTTGCAGCGGATTTAACATCAGATTTTATGTTAACAGTTTTCTTATCAGAACTTATACTAGAAGGAACAACAGAAACTTTCTTCAAAGAAGGTTTTATTTGATAATAATCATAGTACAAACTATGATATTCCTTACAAGTATAAATGGAATGCCATAAACTACCACAATGAAAACAAGGATTTTGTGGTTTGTATCTAACAGACTGACTCTTAACTCCTGACTTTGTAAATAAGGAGTTAATATTCTTATTCTTCCTGCAAAAAGAAGCCAGATGGTTAGAACTTCCACAGTTATGACATGCTTTCCTAGGAGCATCAGGAACAGATTTATAGTTATTGCTTTTATTCACACCTTCCTTTCCATTCCTGTTTTTCCTAGGTGATTTTACCTTGTTTGCATTCTTAACATCTTTCAGCTTATGCTTAAGCTGCTTCTTTGTCATTAAGCCTATGTTAACTTCAGCTGTCTTTTCCTGTTTTAGTTTGTCAGAAGCTAATTCCTTTTTAACTTCTGATTTCTCATTTTCGGATTTTTCAGTTACAAACTTAACAGGTTTTAACTTCGGCTTTTGCTTATCAACAGACTTAATTTCTACAGTTCCTTTTTTATTTTCTCCATAGCCTAAGCCCTCTTTCCAGTTTCCACTGCTTAGCAAATTTTGAGTTGTTTTGCCAGAGTTAGTCCAAGTTCTGATAATCTCTCTCTCCTTTTCTAACTCAGTTTTTAGAGATTCATTCATTTTTAGCACTTCATCCCTAACATAAAAAGCATCATCTCTATCCTGCTGAGTTTGATGAAACATGACTAACTCTTTTTCTAAGAAATCATTTCTTTTCCTAAAAGCAAGATTTTCAGAAGTTAATCTTTCACATGTTAAAGTTTGATCTCTATAACTAACAAACATGGTTTTAAGATATCTTCTCAACTCATTAATATCATCAGTATGAAAAGCATAAGTAGTCTGAGGTACCTTTGTTTTAGCAGCTTCAGAACTGCTCTCAGAACTTGATTTATCAGCATTTTCCATCAATGCATAGTTCTCCTCACTTTCAGAGTCTGAGGTGTCTATCCAGCTTTTCTGCTTTGTGACAAGAGCTTTGCCTTTGTCATTCTTGGTCTTCTTGCAATCAGGAGATATGTGGCCTTTCTCACCACAATTATAACATTTAACATTAGCGTAATCTCCTCTGTCAGACTTTCCTCCTCTTCCTTCAGATCTTCTGAAATTCTTCTTATCAGAACTTATGCCTTTCCTGGAAAACTTCTTTCCCTTCCTGAACTTCCTGTATGCAATCTTTGTGATTCCTTTCACCATAAGAGCACACAGCTTCATCATCTCCTCATCAGCATCAGTTTCAGGCAAGCTTTCAGAATCTGAGTCATCATCACTCTCAGAACTTGATGACTCAGTATCAGATTTTATGATAAGAGCTTTACCCTTATCTTTCTTTGAGGAAGGTGGTTTGGGAGATTCCTCTTCAACCTTGAGAGCAACTGTCCTTGACTTTCCTCCTTTCCTCTTGCTTCTTTGTTCCATCTCAAGTTCATGAGTCTTGAGCATTCCATAGATTTCATCAAGAGTTGTTTCATCAAGATTGTAGTTGTCTCTTATTGTTGTTGCCTTCAAATCCCAACATTCAGGAAGAGCTAACAGGAATTTGAGGTTTGTATCTTCAAGATCATACTCCTTATTTACTAATGACAAGTCATTCAAGAGTTTGACAAATCTATCATATACATCAGTCAATGACTCATTAGTCCTAGAGTCAAAGTGTTCATACTCTTGAGTGAGTATTGTCTTCCTGTTCTTCTTAACTGTTTCAGTTCCTTGACACCTTGTCTCCAGTGCATCCCATATCTCCTTAGCAGTCTTGCAGTTGATTACCCTGTTTGACATTACATTATCAATGGCACTATGCAATAAGTGACGTACCTTTGCATCCTTAGCAATAGATGCTATATCTTCAGCAGTGTAATCATTCTTTTCCTTTGGTACGGTCATTGCTGCTTCACCTGCAACTACAACAGCGAGCTTGGTAGGTTTGTGAGGCCCTTCCTTGATTCTATCAAGGTATTCTGGATCTGTTGCTTCCAGAAACATGGTCATCCTTACCTTCCATATGGGATATTCAGATGGTCTCAATATGGGAACTCTGATAGTCTCATATCGACTCTGAGTTGATGTCTTTGATGATTCCTCAGTTTTGGTAGGCTTAGTTGGAGTTTCTGTGTCAGACATGATTGTGTTTGGATCTTTAACTGTATGTGTGTTAACAGATAGCTCTGATACCACTTGTTAGGTCACACTTTCACTGTAGAGGGGGTGAATACAGTGTTTATTACAATCAAATCAAACTTCAAGAACTTATGTAACAGAAAACAAACTTTATTTAAACAATAAACTCTGTTACAATCTGGAACTGTTATCTCTCAGTGATGAACAAAATATCACGAGAGCTGCTAGAGTTATAATAAATAATATTCTCGATAATGATAACGCTTATAGTGTAAACCCTATGTCTGTGTTTATATACTAAACAGTTACAAGATAATCGCTAATTGATATGGAATATAATTCTGCTTCCTAAAATATATCAATCAGATATCTTCTATTCCAAGTATTCCATTCTTCACAGAATTCCTTCTTCATGCATATCTCTTCTTATGTTTATCTTGATCTTCTTAACTTTAATCAGCTACTGTCCTTATCTGATCGTCCTTCAGCACTTAAGTTCTGATATCTATCTCCTGATAACATAAGTACTGATATCCCTTAAGTTCCGACTTCCAGTATAAGTACTGATCAGTTAAGTACTGATTTGTTCTGTTCAAATAAGATCTGAAATCTAAACATAAAACATATTAGCCATGACATTATCAAATATATCTAACATTCCCCAAAGCAGCTTCCTCAAAGAAAGACAAGGGTAAAGCTCTTTTCATAAAGTCTGATACTGAGTCATCAAGTTCTGAGAGTGATGATGACTCAGATTCTGAAAGCTTGCCTGAGACTGATGCTGATGAGGAGATGATGAAACTGTGTGCTCTTATGGTGAAAGGAATCACAAAGATTGCATACAGGAAGTTCAGGAAGGGAAAGAAGTTTCCCAGGAAAAGCATAAGTTCTGATAAGAAGAATTTCAGAAGATCTGAAGGGAGAGGAGGAAAATCTGACAGAGGAGATTACACCAATGTTAAATGCTATAACTGTGGTGAGAAAGGCCACATATCTCCTGACTGCAAGAAGGTAAAGGGTGACAAAGGCAAGGCTCTTGTCACAAAGCAGAAAAGCTGGACAGACACCTCAGACTCTGAAAGTGAGGAGAACTATGCATTAATGGCAAATGCTGATAAAGAAAGTGCTGAGAGCAGTTCTGAAGCTGCTGAAACAAAGGTACCTCAGACTACTTATGCTTTTCATACTGATGATATTAATGAGTTGAGAAGATATCTTAAAACCATGTTTGTTAGCTATAGAGATCAAACTTTAACATGTGAAAGATTAACTTCTGAAAATCTTGCATATAAGAAAAGAAATGATTTCTTAGAAAAAGAGTTAGTCATATTCCATCAAACTCAGAAGGATAGAGATGATGCTTTTTATGTTAGGGATGAAGTGCTAAAAATGAATAAATCTCTAAAAACTGAGTTAGAAAAGGAAAGAGAAATAATCAGGACTTGGACTAACTCTGGCAGAACAACTCAAAATTTGCTAAGTAGTGAAAATTGGAAAGAGGGCTTAGGTTATGGAGAAAATAAGAATGATAAAGGAACTGAAAAAATTAAGCCTGTTGTTAAGCAAAAGCCAAAGTTAAAACCTGTTAAGTTTGTAACTGTAAAGTCTGATAATGAGAAATCAGAAGTTAAAGAGGAATTAACTTCTGACAAACTAAAACAGGAAAAGACAGCTGAAGTAAACATAGGCTTAATGACAAAGAAGCAGCTTAAGCATAAGCTGAAAGATGTCAAGAATGCAAACAAGGTAAAATCACCTAGGAAAAATAGGAATGGAAAGGAAGGTGAGAATAAAAGCAATGATTATAAACCTGTTCCTGATGCACCTAGGAAAACATGTCATAACTGTGGAAGTTCTAACCATCTGGCTTCTTTTTGCAGGAAAAATAAGAATATTAACTCCTTACCTTCGAAATCAGGAGTTAAGAGTCAGTCAGTTAGATACAAACCACAAAATCCTTGTTTTCATTGTGGTAGTTTATGGCATTCCATTTATACTTGTAAGGAATATCATAGTCTGTACTATGATTATTATCAAATAAAACCTTCTTTGAAGAATGTTTCCATTGTTCCTTCTAGTATAAATTTTGATTCAAAGTCTGATAATGTAAATTCTGATAAGAAAAATGTTAACATAAACTCTGATGCTAAATCCGCTGTAAATGTTAACAAACTTAATAAGACCAAAGGATCCAAGCATGTCTGGGTCCTTAAAAGTAATAATTAGTGGTCCTTATGATTGCAGGGCAACAGGAAGAATATTCTAGTTCTGGACAGTGGATATTCAGGTCATATGACGTGAAATAAGGCCCTGCTATCAGACTTTGTGGAGAAAGCTGGCTCAAGTGTTTCTTATAGAGATGGCAACATTGGAAAAACATTGGGATATGGCAATATCAATCTTGGGAATGTCATCATTAAAGAAGTAGCTCTGGTCTCAGGACTTAAACACAACCTTCTGAGTATAAGTCAAATCTGTGACAGAGGTTATCATGTTGATTTCTTTGAAGAACACTGTGAAATTGTGAGTAAATCTAAAAGCAAAGTTGTTCTGAAAGGATATAGACGTGGTAACATTTATGAAGCTAAGCTTTCAACAAGTGCTGATGGCTCTGCAATCTGTCTGTTAAGTAGAGCATCAATTGAAGAAAGCTGGAATTGGCATAAGAAACTCTCTCATTTAAATTTTAACAATATAAATGAACTGGTCAAGAAAGATCTTGTGAGAGGATTGCCAAACACAGTATTTGCTCCTGATGGTCTTTGTGATTCATGTCAGAAAGCCAAACAAAGAAAATCTTCATTCAAGAGCAAGACTGAATCATCAATTCTTGAGCCTTATCATCTTATACATGTTGATCTAATTGGTCCAGTAAATGTCATGTCTATTGCAAAGAAGAAGTATGCATTGGTCATAGTGGATGAGTTCACCAGATACACATGGGTGTATTTCTTGCACACAAAAAGTGAAACTGCATCTATCTTGATTGATCATGTCAAACAGCTGGATAAAATGGTCAAAGATTCTGTGAAAATTCTAAGGAGTGATAATGGCACTGAGTTCAAGAATCTGATAATGGAAGAGTTCTGCAAAAGCCATGGAATAAAGCAGGAATTTTTTGCTCCTGGAACTCCACAGCAAAATGGAGTTGTTGAAAGGAAGAATAGAACTCTCATTGAAGCTGCACGTACAATGCTTGAAGAAGCAAAGCTTCCAACCTATTTCTGGGCTGAAGCTGTGCAGACTGCTTGTTTTACTCAAAATGCAACACTCATTAACAAGCATGGAAAAACACCATATGAGATGGTGAAGAAAAAGAAGCCAAATCTGAAATATTTTCATGTATTTGGATGCAAGTGTTTTGTTCTCAAGACTCATCTTGAACAGCTATCAAAGTTTGATCTAAAAGCTGATGAAGGAATCTTTGTTGGATATCCACTTTCCACAAAAGCCTTCAGAGTCTATAATTTGAGAACAAAAGTGGTCATGGAATCTATCAATGTCTCTTTTGATGACAAGAAGATCACTGGTCTTAAATATTTCGTTGATCATGATCAGCTGAGATTTGAAAATGAAGACTCATATTCCGATACTGAAAAACCTGACAGTCTAAGTCCTGATACTACAAACTCTGACGGATTAAACTCTGATGTTATTGAAACTGTGGTGACTACGTTAAAGGAAGATGCACCTATGCAGGGGGAGCATACTCAAGATTCTACCACATCTCAAGAAACATCAGAACATGCATCTGGCTCTTCAAGTTCTGATTCGTCAAGTTCTGATAAGCCAAGTTCTGATAGTGCTGAAAATCTAAATACTGAAGAATCCAACTCAGAGAGCATAATTTCAGGGGGAGCATCAGAAAATGAAAATGAAGATAGCATGGATCATGGGGGAGCATCCAGTTCTAGAGAAAACATTCCATCTGTAAGGAAGTGGACAAAATCAAATACACCTGATTTGATAATTGGAAATCCTGATGCAGGTGTCAGAACTAGAACAGGTACTTCAAATGAGTGTCTATATAATTCTTTTCTCTCTCAGACTGAGCCCAAGAAAGTAGAAGAAGCTCTTCAAGATGTTGATTGGGTGCAAGCAATGCAGGAAGAGTTGAATGAATTTGAAAGAAACAAAGTCTGGACCCTAGTGCCAAGACCAAAGAATAGATCTGTTGTTGGTACAAAGTGGGTATTCAGAAACAAAACTGATAGTGATGGCATAATTACAAGAAATAAGGCAAGGCTGGTTGCAAAAGGATATTCTCAACAGGAGGGAATTGATTATGATGAAACATTTGCACCAGTTGCTAGGTTAGAAGCCATAAGGATATTTTTGGCTTATGCTGCTCACAAAAAGTTTACTGTCTTTCAAATGGATGTGAAAAGTGCTTTTCTCAATGGAGAATTGGAGGAAGAGGTATATGTTGAACAACCTCCAGGTTTTGTAGATACCAAACATTCAGATTATGTCTACAGGCTTGATAAAGCACTTTATGGACTTAAGCAAGCTCCTAGAGCATGGTATGAGACTTTAGCTCAGTTTCTTCTGGAAAGTGGATTCAACAGAGGGACAATAGACAAAACACTGTTCTACCTCAATCATGGAAAGGACTTACTTCTGGTCCAGATTTATGTTAATGATATCATTTTTGGATCTACAAATAATAAACTTTGCAAGAAGTTTGCCAAACTAATGCAGTCAAGATATCAGATGAGTATGATGGGGGAACTTAGCTATTTTCTGGGCCTTCAAGTCAAGCAGAATGAGGAAGGCACTTTTATTTGTCAAACCAAGTACACCAGAAACTTGCTAAAGAAATTTGGAATGCAAGATTGTTCAAGTGCATCCACTCCAATGGCCACTGCAACAAAACTGGATAAGGATACCGGTAAATCAGTAGATATTACTGACTACAGAGGTATGATTGGCTCTCTACTCTATCTAACTGCTAGTAGACCTGATATCATGTATGCTACCTGTCTTTGTGCAAGATTTCAAGCAGATCCAAGAGAACCTCACTTAACAGCTGTAAAAAGAATCTTTAAGTATCTTAAAGGAATAGCTGCTCTGGGATTATGGTATCCTAGAGAATTAGATTTTAAACTAATAGGTTACTCAGATGCAGATTTTGCAGGTTGCAAAATTGACAGGAAAAGCACAAGTGGAAGCTGCCAATTTCTTGGAGGCAGATTGGTTTCTTGGTACAGCAAGAAACAAAAGTCAATTTCCACATCAACTGCAGAAGCAGAGTATATTGCTGCAGGAAGCTGTTGTGCACAGATTCTTTGGATGAAGAATCAATTACTGGATTATGGGTTAACATATTTCAAAATCCCTATTTACTGTGATAATCAAAGTGCTATTGCTATGACAGGTAATCCAGTTCAACACTCAATGACAAAGCACATCAGCATCAGGTATCACTTCATCAGGGAACATGTGGATGAAGGTACAGTGGAATTGCATTTTGTTCCCACAGATCAACAGTTGGCAGATATCTTCACAAAACCATTATGTGAAGCTACTTTTACAAGATTGGTAAATGAACTTGGAATGGTTTCAGGTTCTTTCTTTAAATCTGCTTAGACTTGTTCTGTGTTATCAGACTTTATGCTCAGTATTTACAGAATTAATATCATTGTGTATTCTGTGCTTAATTGATAAATGTCTTTAAGTACTGACTGTTGTCTGATATATGTTTCTAAACTCTGATAAGTGATATGTTTGTTCTAGTACCTATTCAATCCTATGAGGATAACTGTGCTAGATACTGACCTAGTAATCTTCAATAAACAAATGACTCCATGGAAGAAGTAATTATTTCAATGGAAATCTTATGACACTAGCAAATTCTGATAACTGAGCTTAGTTAAGTTCACTTTGTATATCTTATTACTAAGTCACAAATTAGAATAATGCTACTCATCTGTTAAGTTCTGATACTAGTTAAACTGCTGAATGTACTAAGTGCTGATAAACCTCCCTTATCAAAAGAAAAAGCAAAAAGATTAAAGAATAAAATCAGGTACTCCTTTGAGATCTAGAGTAAAAATGTGAAAGGGACGACCCAAGTGCATTGCTGGTATTAAGTAAATATGCATTTGAAAAGCAAAATATTTTCTTGGTGACTTTTCACACTCTATGATTACTGGAAAAATACTCTGATAATAGCATAAATTCTAATAAACAGTCGTGACTCACTTACCCTGAGAAGCCACTGTAAAATAGAATTTCAAAAGATGCATAAAATGAGCACAAAACAGTTGAGGTGGACTCAAGCATGAACTCATTCATCAGTAGGTTTCAGGACAATGACAGATCTTTAGCAAAATTTTAGTTTTGCCTTATTTCTAAGATATACTGAAGTGAATCAGACTTTACTCTTTGTCTATTTTTAGCTTAATGCACACACTAATCACTCCATCTGAATGATGAAAATTTCTGTGGCGGTCTATGTTATTTTAGATAAACAGTCATTGTGTCATTTTTGCACAAATTCTGAGGACAAGTTCTAGTTACACGTTCTGATGGTTAAGTTCTGACGTTCATAACTAAGAACTTGTATGAGGATTTACTAAGATGAGCATTCCTTTTTCGAGTTAAGAAATTATGTTCTGATGACTGTTAAGTTCTGGTATAGGTCTAAGTTCTGATTTCTCAGTCTAATCCTTTACTTGGCTTATCTTTGAATGAAATTTAATAACAGTCTCAGTTTGTACTCGCATATGTTGAAGTGGAAGATTAATAGTCACTATGATTAGGATTAATGGTTTTGTACTTGAACAGTCCACTGGTTCTTGTGTCTTGTGCGGTCTAGACCATGATTCCTCTTTCCAATGACTGTTATTCTTTTTCAAAGTCTAGGGAGACGAGGTAGAATTAATTCTACCTGTCAGCATTAAATATCTTTGCGTCTCTTGGCATTCTTTTGCCTATATAAACAACCACTTCACATCAGTCTTTCCATCACATTCTTCTCACACATTTATCCTCCTTCTTCTGTCAAAAACACAATGGTTCAATACAACATGTTTTTGAACACACAAACCTTCACAATGGAGCTCAGTTGTGCCGACTGGCAGCAGGAGTGGCATGTAACAGCCATTCCTGAGGAGATCTGGGACTCTGTCCCACAGGAGGTGCTGGCTCACCTTCTATTCTTCGAGATGGATTATCATCGCCATCTGGAGCGCCTGGAGGAGGAAAGGCGGGAAGCTATCCGTCAACAAGAGCGAATCATACGACTCGCCATCTTGTTCGTCGAAGATAGGAAGAGGAAGATGACTTAATCTCGTCTTCTTCCTGTTCTTCTTCATTCTCAGCTTTGTCAGGCTTCTTAGCTAGGACTAAAGTTGTTGACATTAGGATTAGAAGCTTAGGGAAAATCTTGTATTGATGTACTTTCTATTTCATATATGTATTGACTTGATATATTAATGAAAACTGTTTTTACTTCAAGATTTTGTCTCTGAGTTATTTTATCTTGTGTTGTTAAATCCTGCTTGATATTCTGATGACCATTTAAATTTTGTCTTTATTTAAGTTATGATTCTTTGTCAGCACTTATTCATCGAAATTATCTCGGTCATTTTTAACATGATTCATTTTCAGAATATTAATGTTGCAGTGAAAAATAATTCAATCAGTGCTAACGGTTTAAATTTTGAATTAAAACTGTGTCTCTTGATAAATGGAATGGTTTTTCCTTGAAACAAGGTAACTGGGTAAGTAATCATTCCTGTTTTCTCGAGCCCAGTAACTATCCGTTATTACTGCATGTCTGACAGGTGTCCAACGGTAACATTTTTTTTCAGAGTATAAGAACAACAGAGAGAAGATTTCTTTAATCTTTTATTTTCTTTATACTTTATCTCTCTTCTTACTTTTACTCTCTTTCTCATTCTTTCTCACGTTGGTTTTTCATACAGACATTATCTCAAACACCTAACAGGCATACTTGAATCTCAACATTTTTTCACATGGCACCAAAGGATTTAATCATTGATGGAGCAAAGTTTGTTCCAAACAACTATTCTGCAATTCTTGATCATGCTGAAGCTCCATCTGAATTGCACTTTATGCAAGATCTTCTTGCACATAGTGAGGTTGGGTACGCCTTAACTCAGCCTGAATTATTTTCAAGTCAACAAGTTCTGCGGTTCTGGAGGACTGGAGTTTTTGATGATGGTGGTAAACGAGGCACTCCCAGTATTATCTTCCAAGTGGGTGATTCATCCTATGTAGTCACTCCTGGTACAGTACGAAGAGCATTACATCTTCCAGAAGATTGTACCTTCTCTATACCAGAGGAATCAGAACTTCGGGGGTTAATGACTGATTTGGGATATAAAAAGAGTCTGACGAAACTTGGACAGTTGAAACGGGCTAATATCAGAAGAGAATGGAGTTTCTTTTTCGATTGCATTACCAAGGCTTTTGGCAACAAGTGTTCAAATTTTGATGCTATTCCCATTATGAGTCAGCACATCGGGTATGCAATTATCAATCAAACTCATTTTGATTTTGCAACTGCTTTAATTGGTTTTATTGGGGATAGGATGACAGAGGATCGAGATGTTGTTTATTTTGCTAGATTCTGTCAACTTATTTACACTTATTGTACTGATGAACCTCAGTTAGTCAGCACCCAAACCCCACCTTTTAAGGTTGCAAAAAGGTACTTTAATGATCTAGTAAATGCTGATACTAAGAAGAAAATGGTTAGATCATTACAGATTCCTAAGTCTGTAAAACAGATCCTGGTAAATGCTGATCCTGATACCTATAGATCTGTTTACTCTGATGTTCAACCACCTCCAACCACCCAAAATCCATCAACCTCAGAACCTACCTCTCATTCTACTCAACCTACCCTCAGAACTTATCTCCAATCCTATCTCTCCACTTCACAGACTGCTCAACCTTCTTCTTCAGCACCTACTGTGAAGCCTACATCCTCTAAGCCAAAGAGAACAAAGACTGTTCCTCACACACCTCAAAAGAGGAGGAGAATTACTTTGAGAGATGAATCAGATTCTGAGGATCAGATTCCTTCTTCAAAACCTGTGGTCAATGAAGCTGAGAAGGCAACTTCTTAGAAGGATTCTGCAATTGGGGGTTCTAGGCTTCTCAAGAGGTTTAGACGTATGACGGTTCCTGAAACTCCCAAGGAATCCAAATCAACAAGGAAGTACAAGAAACAGAGGGCACAAAGGCCAGTTTCAGATGATGAGGAGGAAGCAGCTAAGGAAGGGGATCAGGAAATCTCTGATCTCACAAGATAAGGAATTTGCTCCAGTCACTTCTTCTCCATCAACTCCATCTCAGGAACCTGTATCTGACAAGGCTAATTCACCTTCTGTGTCTCTTGTTAATCCAGGCACAAGTGCTGAAATTGATATTCAGAACCTGGTTGTGCCTGAAATACTTTTCTTAGAAGCTCCAACAGCAAATAATCCTTCCACAACACCTGTTACTGATGATGTTCAAACTCCTGCGTTATCACTAACACCTTCTCTGCATCAAGATGCTGATGATCAGATTTTAGGTGAGCATCAGGATATGGCTGTTGATCAGAACTTAATATCAGATCAGCAATTAGAGGATGCTGAAGCCTCCATTGCTACTCACACTGTTGTCTTATCAGAAGATACTGATTCTCTAAGTTCTGATGCTGCAAATGTTGGAGATACTGGTGAGGCTGCTACAACTGTAGATGCTGATGAAGCAGGTCCTTCAGGACATACTCCTCCACTGACTCTTCCTAAGTCTGAACTGGTAAAGGAGTTTGTTATCAGGGATGCACCAGTACCTTGGAGTGAAACTCCTGCAGGTTAGGAGTGGACTAAGGAATGGAACTCAGTTTCCTGTGTTCCAAATGCTTTACATCTTGCTGAGCACTTGACTAAAGCTGATGAAATGTTACATTCTGATGATTTTAAAACCCAGCTTAGAGTCACTGCATTGAGTACTAAACATCTACAAGGTCTTCATTCTAACACTCATGCAGAGCTACACAAGATTCAGGAGAACTTTATCAAACAGGAACAAGTTTGGAAAATTGATAAGAAAAAGTTCTTCCAACCTACCATTGACAGGGTTGCTTATATTGAGAAAACTCAAGAGAAGCAACAAGCTCAGATTGATCAAATTATGACAAATCAAGCTTCTCAGCAATCGCAACTTACTGAAATCCAGACCTCAGTGAAACTACTTATCTCTCTTTTATTACCTGTTGATGCCAAAAAGGGGGAGAAGGTAATTAAGTCCAAATGCAAAACCAACAAGACACTGCAAAGAAAGGATGATGGAAAAGATGACCAAGGAAACTCTGGAATGGGTAGTGGTCATAGTCAAGGTAGAAGGTTTACATCAAGACAAGATAGTCACAGAACAAGTTCTGATACTGGGAAAAGAATAAGTTCTGCTGCTGGTAAAAGGATAAGTTCTGATGAACTTCTAGATCTTGATGAGGAAATGTCAAGACAGTTATTTCTTCAAGAAAATCCAGGGATGGACTTGGAAAGTTTAAATGAAGAAGAAGCCAGACTTAAATCAGAGAAAGTCACATCTAAATCTGAAGCTTCTGGTAAAAAGTTACTTCCAAAACCTAAAGGCATTGTGATCAAAGAAAGGATACATACTGAAGAAACTTTGGCTAGATCACAACCACAGATAGATCCAAGATCCAAGGGTAAAGAAAAGGTTGGTGAACCTATCAAGCCTTATGTACCTCCTGAGGAAGAAGAAATTACTGATGGAAAAGATGATCTTGCTCTGACTTCAAGAAAAGTTCTTAAAACAACCTCTGACATGGCTCAAGTTGTTCAGAGTCAAGAAATTGTAAGTTCTGATATTCAGAAGAAGCAAGTAACCTCTGACAGTGCTCAAGTTAACTTGATATCAGAAAATAGATCTAAAACACTCCTACCAGGATTCACTAAAGCAAAACAGACTTAATCTTTGAAGACTACTCCAAGTGGTTTTGAAGCAAGAGTAGTTACTGAAAGGAAGCTAGAGATAAAACTGGATTGGGAAGTGCTGATGAAAGAAGAGTACACAACACTACCGATGATCCAACTTCCTTGAGTGAACCAGGTATTGGAGCAACTCCTGAGAGATTGAATCAACTAGAATCTGTACAGATGGTTTACCATACCTACTTGAAAGAATACATCATGTTGTATTTCATGACAGATGGTAGGGTTTATCATATAAGACAAAATGCCATTCCTTTGAAGTATTTTGAAGAATTGGAGCATGTACTTTTCTTACTTCAAGTAGATGACAGAATAACAGAGACTGCTGCAAACTACTTAAAAGAACAGATTCAGAGACAGAAAAGGCTTTATTCTGTTAAGTCTGACAGCAGATATGTTCCAAAGTACAGAGATCACAATGGGGATATTGTTGATATGAAGCCTAATACTGCACAGATCAGAACGTATCTTGGTATTAAGGGACTTGAATTCAATCTTGAATCTGACAAAGCTTATGTCATAAGACTAGACCAGGAGTTAAGGAAAGCAAAGATTAATGATCTCAGAGCTGCAATCTTTCAAACTGGTGAGCATACTGCAGAGCTTAAAGGTGTTAAAAGGAGAATGATTGATCAACTAAGATATGCTGAGAAATGTTTGTTGAAGAACTATCTCAGAACAACTCCTGACATCAGAGAGATCAGAAGTTGATGAAGCCAAGTCGAAGATCTACAACTGCTTAAATTCTGATATTTATGCAGATTGAAGTTGTTATCAGAAGTTGAAATTGGTAAAACTTTAAGGACTGTAAGTTGTAGTTATCTAGTCTATTTCTCATGCATTTGTACTTAATGTTTTTGACATCATTAAATATCTGTTAAACTTGTATATTATGTTAATTTACAAGTTGGGGGAGATTGTTAGATATATTTGATAATGTCATGGCTAATATGTCTTATGTTTAGCTTTCAGATCTTGTGTGAACAGGATAGATCAGTACTTAACTGTTGATCAGTACTTATACTGGAAGTCAGGACTTAAGGATATCAGTACTTATATTATCAGGAGATAATCATCAGAAGATAGATATCAGAACTTAAGTGCTGAAGGACGATCAGATAAGGACAGTAGCTGATTAAAGGAAAGAAGATAGAGATAAAACATAAGAAGAGATATGCATGAAGAAGGAATTCCGTGAAGAATGGAATACTTGGAATGGAAGATATCTGATTGATATATTTTAGGAAGCAGAATTATATTCTATATCAATTAGCGATTATCTTGTAACTGTGTAGTATATAAACACAGGCATAGGGTTTACACTATAAGTGTTATCATTATCGAAGTTATTATTATATATAACCCTAGCAGCTCTCGTGATATTTGTTCATCACAGAGAGGTAACAGTTCCATATTGTAACAGAGTTTATTGTTTCAATAAAGTTTGTTTTCTGTTACTCAAGTTCTTTAAGTTTGATTTGAGTGTACTATACACTGTATTCACCCCCTCTACAGTGTGTGTGTGACCTAACATTTATATTTTATAAACAATTTAGTTATTAATTCGGTTTTTCGGTTAACCGTGGTTAATAACCCAATTACCGAAAAATCGAATTTTGTAAATTATTCTACCGAAAACCGAACCGAAATATGAAGTTTGGTTAACCGAACCGAAATTATTTCGGTTATTCGGTACGGTTATCGGTTAACCGAACCGAATGCACACCCCTACACTTAATTGGTGATATCAAGAAGGAAAACGAGTAGCTGCTTCCTCATGACTTAATTAGGACTATTTCATATAACTAGCATAATAACCCGTGCGAGGCACGAGTAATTTTCTAGAGTTTTTTTTATGCATCATATAATTATAATGTTTGTAGAGCAACTGCAACAATATTCTTATACCGGCTCTTGAGTCAAATTTTGAATAAATGGAGATAAAATTTCTCTCAAACAAGCTCCATGTCCCCCTCTATAACATTAGGAGTTTCGAATGTTTCCTCAATTTTAGGAGTGAATAACCCCTCAACTATTATTATATTATATTTTTCTTACCCGTTATTTTATATTTAATGAATGAATATAAACAGGGTAGTAAGTGTACGTTTAAAACGAAACGATTAAACTTAATCTGTAGAATGCCGTTAATATGTTTACAAATAAAAAACTATAAATTAGCATATATGTTGAATACAGAGTTGACCAAAATCTTAAATTTTATTTAAATAAACTATATGTACTTCTATATATTATTACTGAGTTCACTACTAACTTACAATTAATTTACTCAATTTAAAAAGATAAAAAATGCATAACTGAAGTCAGAATGACTTGCAATCATAATATACAATAATGTAAAATTTACATTATTGTTAATATTAAAGTTGATTTCAATGAAAAATGTTAGTTTCTGAAATTCAACGTATGTATGCATGAGAAAATGTTAGTTTTTTATTTACACTACTGTTAACAAAGTAAAATTAAGTTATATGTATGTGTGTGTGTTAGCATGTAAATTATTGTATGTTACATCTTTTAGTAAATTATGATGGTTTCAATTATTTATATGCTAAATATCTGACTTATGTACATGTATAATCATTATTAACATCTAGTGAGATAATTGATTACTTAAATAACATGCATTTATAATTATTCAAAAATTAAAATTATGTTATAAATAAATTGCTACAATTTATATATAGTATTCACATTATCACTGACAAACAATCCATATCTATTTTTTTACGCAATCGGGTATCAATCATGGTTGTAACATAAAAATGAATTATATATTTTTAAGACTTATTATTGATATTCATGATTTATATCGTTATTTAAATCATTTTTAAGTTTCTTTCATTAAGACTCTAATATTTCTTCATATAATAATTTGATAACATTTTATACTATTCTTCTAAAATTAAAAAATTTCAGTTTGATAAAGTTTTATAAATATCATTTGAACTAGTTAATTCCTTTAAATTATTGAACACTATATTTTTTTCCTTAAATAATATAAAATACATTGAATCAAATGATACAATATAGTATATATATAACTTTTATTTGAATAATTCAAATATTAAAATAATTCAAAATATTTGTGTAATATTATCTTGATCAATGAATATTGCTGATCTAAAAGAATTTTTTTTAAAAGTTAGTTTTTTAAGTGAAAATGAAAAATAAATCAATTTAATATATCATCGTAGTATTAACAAATTTAGTGAGATCTCATTTCAAATTTCAAATATTATTAAAATTGGGACAAAATCCCAAAAATAATAATGTGTTACCAGTGAAATTAGTAATTTTAATATAGATAATTAATTAACTTGATCCTATAAAGACTTCAAACACATTAATTTATATTAACATAAGATATTAAAAAAAATTCACATTATTGGTAAGATATTCTCGCCGAGTTTGTAATTTAAATTTACAAAACGTAGAATGTGACGATGTTTTTCGGCCGGGTCATGTAGTCAAATTTCGAGTATTTTTTGAACAATGAGCCAAGTTCTAAAATGCATTAACTCATTATAATTCGAACTTATCTAAATATGTAATACCAATATAGATTATTTATATATAAGCTATTCTAATTTCAATATTTTATAAAAAATTATATATGTACATTTTAATTACTTTTTATAATAAAAAATATGTTAAAAATATATGAAATATATTTTCAAACTAAAAAATGATTAATTAATAAGATAATAATCCATTTATGTACTATGCCTAATTTTATATCTGAAATTCAATTCTTTAAATTTAACTGTACAAATATTCAACTAACTATCATTTTTTTATGAAATTCAAGTAAGTATTTTTAAAGTTAAATAAAATATTCATTTAGCACACTTACATATTATGTGTATGATAAAAAGGACATGTGATAGTATGGTGTAGTGGTAAGATGTTGTATAGTTGAATGGTAAGAGGTTGTATAGTTGAATGAAATAACTTGAGTTCAATTCTCACAAACCACATATTTTATATAAATATTAAAAATAGGCGTTTTTAATGAGAATTGAATTCTTATTCAATGGATTTCGCTGTTTTATTATGGCAAGCAAGGAAATATAAATTTTGAAAAAGAGAGGCATAGGAATCCGATTTATAAGCTGATTGTATCAATAGAAAACAAATTAAATTCAAGAAAATAACACCTGAACGATCAGAGCAATTGAGAAGAAGCATTTTAGTTTGGCGTGAACATGCAATATCAATTCAAAAAAATTTGATAATACTGAAGGGTTTCTAATATAATTTGGATTTTCAGGCTGAATGTGCAAGCTGCACTCTATGGATCATAACTTAATTGAGCTCTGAAAATTACACAACTTGTCTTTTGGTGCATGCATGTTTTGGTGAGTTTTGTTGAGAAACTAATAACAGAAAACTCGAGTGATCAGTGTGATTTTATAATGACAAGGGGAGTTGAGTTGGACAAATTAACTTATAGCTGCTAGAGATATTCTAAAGGATGTGATTACGAAATCAAGAGACATGGCTTATGCATTATGCTTGCTTCATAATTAAGAACTTCTTAAGAACTACTACTACGTATAAACCAACACTTCAAGTACTTATTCTATTTCAAGCCATAATAACTAAACTTCAGACAAAACAGTACTACCTAGATCCAGCCCCAAGCATCTCCACTCGATCCCATGTTTACTCCTCATCATTGTCGCTGCTCTCCTCCTCCTCATCATCATCATCAGAAACACTCTCTCCTGACTTCATCCATATTTACGAAACCAGCCGAACACAAACACTTCAACATCTGCTCCTATCTTGAAACACTCTCTCTTGACTTCATCCATGTTTACCCCTGCCCCTGAGCCTGATCCTGATCCTGAAGCTGCCATAGTTTTTCTTCTACAGAGAGTATATATTTTTCTTGTGAATAATGTACTGTTTAAGCAGACACGTATCATGCATCAATTTATACTAAAAAAACGGGGAGGAAATGAAAAGGCATAAGGTGAAAATGACAAAAACGTGAAAAGAAAGCATTGTTTTATTATTATTTTTCTATTTTTGTGCATAGCGTATAAAAAATTTCCCATTCCTTTTTGGGAATTAAGCTAATTAATAATAAGATTCGGATATATTTTGACCAAAACAACACACAAGTAATGAGTACATCTCACAACCCTAAAATAATTCAAAATTCCAAATTATCCCATAAAATTATATGTTTACGAATACTTTTTTTCTGTCATGTGTGGAAAAATATCACATATTTTATTAAAAACACATGTATTCCCTAAATGAAAGTAAAATTATGAGAATAATTTAATTTTTTTTATAAAATGCCACTTTTTTAAGACCTCTAACAAGAATATCGTATTTCAATTTTTTGACCATTTTTATCAACGGAATACGCATATTTGATTTGGGTATATGAAAATCATATTTTAACAATCACCTGAATAATTTATTTATTTGAAAAATTTAGCAAAAAAGTATTTTTCAGAAATCATATTATCTGCTTAAAATATTAGTACTTTGAAAAATACTACAAGCACTGGCCTATATCATATTAAAAACTTATTAACACGCGTACAGGATATTACTTCCCAGTTCCTACGCAGGGATGGCATGATTTTATTGTTGTCTTTTCCTTTCTTACATTTGTAGTTCTGATCCGTACAGAACCTACTATCATTGAATTCCTGTTTTGGGATGCTAATTAATATCTATTCGATTATGTCTATTATTATGTTGTTTTAATAAATTATTAAAAACCAAAACAACACTGTTATATCCAAAATTTGGCATTGAGTTGATTCGGGTCAAATACGGATTACATACGGTCAAACCCGACGCTGCGTTGTGGAAGGATAGGACGCGTCCTGACACATAGGACGCGCGTATATTTAAGTTGGTGCCTTATATTTTGGTAATAGCCAGCTTGGATATGGACGCGCCCACTTTTGGTTGACGCGTCAATATTAGGAAAATTACCTGGTAAATGTGATCTTGTGGCAATGAAAGAGGTAGGATGCGCTTGTCTCTACTGGGACGCGTCTTGTGGTTTTGCATGCTATAAGGAACAATGAAACAAGGTTGGATTTATGAAGGTGAGGACGCGCCCAAAGGGTTAGGACGCGTCCTGTTTTTTGGTCTATATACTTTTGATGAGTTTAGGGCAGAGCTTGCATGGGGAAGAGCAATGGAAGTTATTTTTACTAATATATTTGTTGCATGTACTCTTTGAAGAATTCCCTCCTTGAGACGGTCAAGGAGGGGGATGTCCGTGAAAAGCTTGAAGGCCTCCAGGGGTATGCCTGATGATTGAAGGCCTCCTCCTGTATTCAACGGGTGTCCTCGTTGGGGATGCGGGGTTAATTTTGGTGTGTGCTTTGGGAGCTCTGTTCTTGTATTCAACGGGTGTCCTCGTTGGAGAACTTTGGAGTCATCTTGCACTTTGCACCCAAGAGCTTGGGATCACCTGTCATGCTATCTGGTGGGTTATCCTCATTCGGGGGACAGGGACGCGTCTGGCACTTGGGGTGAACCGTGGCTATACCTGCGTCCGTAAATCAAGGGAGATAGCTGTAGCGGAGTGTTATCCTTGCGCAGGGAGATGCACTATCCGTGAAGTCCTACGATTACGGACGAGTCTTGGGCCTTCGCGGTTGGGCCTCATAGTTGGACAATCCTAAAGCTAGCGGAAGACGGACTTTGGATGGGCTTCTATTGGTCCTAGGGATGAGAAGTCTAAGTCCATTAGACTTCCTGTTCTACGAGAACTACGTCAGGCTTGATCCCTATATAAAGGGTACGTAGGCACATTGAGAGGGTACGAAGTTGAGAGCTGATAAGAGAGCCACCACTTACTCTGATCGATCTCAGCCTAAAACAACCACAATCAACCACACACCGCTTAAGTTTCCGGCAAAGAACCACCGTCACAGATCTTAGTTCCGGCGGGAAACCTCAATCTTTGTTGTTACTAGATTCCTCCGTCAACAAATTGGCGCTAGAAGGAGGGGTGCTAATTAAGGTCGCAATCTTAGGAGGAAAAGATGTCTTACAATCGTGATGAAAGTTCTTATGATGGAAGTGACAGCAGGTCAGAAGGAGAAGGCGGGGGGCGTTATACTCGCCATGAACCTTACGTTCCCAGAAACATGGCGGATCCACCAAGGGCTCCGGATGTAGAGGGACACCTCCAGTTCTCATCAGCAACGCTGATATATTGGAGTAATTGTATCGCATGGTGGATACTCTTAACAGTTTTAACTCAAGACTGAACACGGTGGAGCGTCAAAAGACGAGGAGAGGTCGTCGTTTCCCCCGTCACGGTCATGCCTTGGGAAAAGCCCCTGTAGTTGAAGGAGATACCCAGGGGAGCTTGGAGTACTCTGATGATGTAGAGCCTATTGTGGAGCTTGCGGATGAGGACACTGATGGCAGAGAAAGGCCTCGCCTGGGTAACCAGGTAGTACCACACCCACATAGGTCTGGGCGTACAATGGATGAGCGTCGTCGTGCGGAGAACACTCAAAACCCAGACGAGGAAGGAAGGGATCTTTCAGCCTTGAAAAGGAGGCTTGGAATAAGGTTGGAAGACGACGATTTGAGGATGTTGCTGGTAGAATGGCAAAAGGAAGGAAACGCCGGAGAAGCGAGGCCCTGTGACACGACGCGTGTGCCCCCCGCATTCCAAAGGGATGACGGGGCGCGGCACCGCGAGCACGAGCGTGCCCCTCCGCGAGGAAGGCCCGGGAATTACTACCGGGGATATCAGAGGAATGGACGAGGAAGAATGGGATATCAATACGGAAGAGCCCCTTACAATGGTAGGAGAGGTGGAGCACACTCCGCTGGGGAAGCCCCCGTCGTTATCCCCGTAGCTTCCCACAGCGTTACTGGTAATAGGTCTGGGGCGCGTCCTCATGACCAGGACGGTGGGAGAATTTAAGTAATAATGCAGAACAATGACGAAATTCCGCGACGCGGTCAAGATGAACCTCGCGTACGGGAAAATATTCAGAACCAAAATGGTAACATGCCACCGCCGCAGCCTCAGGGCGAGGGGCGGCGAGATCCTCCGCCACACCCGGGGGGGTAATCAAGGGGATTTTCAGCAAGTCGCAGAGCAACCCCAGCAGCCTAATGTTCAAACCATTCCTGGGGTAGGGACGTTTAATGTGAATGACCTCAAGAGGTTGCTCAACCATCTTGAGGGAGGAAGAGTAACGGCGACTGCGCAAGCTCCTTCTCCTTTTGCTGCTGTTGTGAGGGAGGCGCAATTGCCCGCGGGATACAGGAACACAACCAATGACTTACGTTTCCACGGGAACTCTGATCCTGTGGAGTTCTTGGGGCGTTTTAACATTGAAATGGACGTATATCAAGTACCTGATTTGGCTCGATGCCGTCTCTTGGCAGCCACTTTCAGAGAAGGCGCTCAGCAGTGGTTCCAAAAACTTGGTCCAGGTATAATTACATCCTGGGAACAGATGAAAACTTTGTTTTTGACACAATTCCAAGCCGCGGTGAAGTACACACTACTTGTTACCACGCTGGCTAATGTGAAACAAAAAGAAGGGGAAAGTTTGACTTCGTATTTCAAGAGGTTTAATGCAGAATCCACTTTGGTGAGGGGTGCAACTGATGAGACGCTGAAAATACTGCTTATAGCTGGGTTGCGTGTGGGGACGGATTTCTGAAAGCACCTGCAAGGGAAGGACCCAGTGTCACTAGCTGATGTGCTTGCGCAGGCGGAGTCGTTCAAAGCAATCGAGCAGTCACTTGCAGAAACAAAAAAGAATGACAATACCCATAACTCTAAGGGGCGATCCAAGAGAAGGGACAGATCCTTGAGCCCAGATTATCGGCGAAATGCCAGAAGCCCTAACAGGGTGAACACTGTGAGCTCGCGGAGAGAGTGGAGCCCACTGTCGAATTACGAGAGAAGGGTAAGCAATTATACACCACTGGCGGCGTCCATTGATCATATCTTCGAGGTAAATAAGGATAGAGGTATCTTCAAGAAGCCCGACCGTCTAACTTCATGGAAGAGCAGAGACAGAAAGAAATATTGTGACTACCATGAGTCTACTGGCCATGACACCCATGAGTGTCGTGACCTGCGGGATGAGATTGAGGATTTGATCAAGGCCGGATACCTAGGGGAATGGATTAACAAGGTGAAGCGACGCAGGGGACTTGATGACAAGGGTAAGGATGAAAGACAGCCCCCGCGGGCGAAGGATGTTGAAAAAACAGCAGAGGTCAAGTTTCAGAGGGCTGGCAGTATCAGGGCAATTTTTGGAGGACACCCTTTTGTTGGTGATAGTAATCGAGCACTAGAGAAAAACGCGAGAGAAGCGCGACATCCACCGCTCACCAACATCCACAGCTTGGAAGATAGACCCCCGAAGGTCTTTAAGGGAGAGTCCGCTGATATTACGTTCAAGGAAAAAGAATCTAGGTGGGTGCATCATCCTCACAACGATGCGCTGGTGATTACCATGCTCATTGGGGCAATGAACGTACATCGAGTCTTCTTGGATAATGGGAGTTCTACAAACATCTTGTACTACAGCACCTACAAAAAGCTGGGTTTCCCAGATAGTGACATGTTTTTCGAAGATGCGCACGTCTATGGCTTTACTGGGGAAGCAGTGAGAGTTATGAGTTCTGTCAGGCTTCCCGTCACGCTCGGGGAAAGAGCTTTGTCGGTTACCCAAATGATAGATTTCAAGGTGCTAGATCAGGATTTCGCGCACAATGTGCTGGTTGGCAAACCTTGGTTGCGAGCGTTCAGGGTGATAACCTCGATACACCACTTGATGATAAAGTTCCCAACGCCAAACGGAGTTGGCAGTCTGAGAGGGTCACAGTATGAGTCACGCGACTTCTATCACAAGGCTGTCAAGGAATTTCATAGAAGAAGATATGAAGGGAAAGGTCTCCCATTTGAAGATATAGAAGATATTTATACAAAACCAAGTGGAGAGGTCCATGCCCACTATTTCGTTGAAAGCCCCGGAAAGGAAGAAACCAATGTCTCTGGGAACTCTTTTTTAACGCGGGGACGTGTCTCGAGGATCCGTAGCGTGGAGGAAGTGGTGGTGAACCATACCGAGGCGATCATACAGAAAGAAGTTAACGGGGAAAGGTTGGAAGGAAGAAGTGAGATTTTGCAAGGTCTCGGGAATAACTTCAAGGTGGATGCTCCTCAAAAGAAGGACGCGCTCTTGAATGAAATTGAGGTTGATGCTCCCCCAAACGAGGACGCGCCCTCAGATGCAAAAGTGGAAGTCGAAGACCCCCGAGACTTTGGTTCGATTTGGATCCCAGGATCCCTATGCCCGCCGAAAAGACGGGACCGGCCGAAGACACAATATCTATTCCAGTTGATAAAAATGATCCGAGCAGGGTTTTGACAGTGGGATCCCAGTTGGATGATGAGATGAGAGGAAGTCTTGCCCGCTTTCTGATTGTAAATCTTGATGTCTTCGCATGGAGTCATTCATATATGATAGGAATCGACCCGAAAGTAATGTGTCACCATTTGAATATCCTCCCGAATTGCAAGGGCATACGTCAGAAACGCCGCCCAGTAAGTGGAGAAAGGGCGATAGCATTAAAAGAAGAAGTAGACCGGTTGTTGGAGGTGGGGTTGATCAAAGAGTCTTTCTACCCCGAATGGCTTGCAAATCCGGTACTGGTGAAGAAACCGAATGGGAAGTGGAGGACA
Source organism: Apium graveolens (assembly GCF_009905375.1). Taxonomy (NCBI): domain Eukaryota; kingdom Viridiplantae; phylum Streptophyta; class Magnoliopsida; order Apiales; family Apiaceae; genus Apium; species Apium graveolens. Next base: position 30,243,445 of record NC_133654.1, on the reverse strand, counting down.
TGTGTGGATTTCACGAATTTAAATAAGGCCTGTCCAAAGGACAGCTTCCCGCTGCCAAGAATCGATCAGCTGGTTGACGCAACGGCGGGGCATGCGTTGCTGAGTTTTATGGATGCATACTCCTGTTACAATCAAATTCCGATATATGGCCCCGATCAGGAACATACATCCTTCGTTACTGACAGGGGGTTATACTGTTATATAGGAATGCCGTTTGGATTGATTAATGCTGGCGCGACCTACCAGCGGTTAGTAAACATGATGTTCAAGGATCAAATCGGGAGAACTATGGAAGTGTATGTGGATGATATGCTGGTAAAGTCCGAAGTGGCGAGTGACCACATCAAGCACCTGATGGAGATGTTTAACATTCTAAGGAGGTTTCGTATGAAATTAAATCCGTAGAAATGTGTGTTCAGCGTGGAGTCGGGCAAGTTTCTCGGGTTTATTGTCAACCACAGGGGAATTGAGGCCAACCCCGCAAAGATCAAGGCATTGGTGGATATGAAGTCACCCACCAATGTGAAACAAGTGCAGAGTTTGACTGGGAGAATCGCCGCGTTAAATCGATTTGTTTCCAAGTCGTCCGATAGATGCAAGGAATTTTTCAAGGCGATTAAATTAGCTGGGAAAGACTTTGTATGGACGTCAGAATGTGAAAAGGCTTTCAAAAGAATCAAGGAGCAACTGGGAAACCCTCCCATGTTGTCAAAGCCGTTGGATGGGGAATCTCTAATACTGTACCTCGCAGTGTCTGAATATTCGATCAGTGCAGTTCTGGTAAGAGAAGAAGATGAGCAGCAATCACCAGTGTACTACGTGAGCAAGCGGTTATACGACGCTGAAACTCGCTACACAAGCATGGAGAAACTAGTCTACGCCCTGATTCTTGCATCAAGAAAATTGCGGCCGTATTTTCAGGCCCATAGAATTGAAGTTCGTACAGCGTACCCACTGCGACAGGTCTTGCATAAACCAGAGTCATCAGGCAGAATGCTGAAATGGGTTGTGGAGTTGGGACAGTTTGATTTGGAATATGCGCCCCGAACAGCGATAAAAGGGCAAGCCTTAGCCGACTTCTTGTTAGAATTTGATTCTGAAATTGATGATAAAGCTTTGGTAATGTTACATCCACCTCATGCCGAGGAGTCTTTGGAGGAGCTTCCACATCCTTGGTGGATCTTGCATGTGGATGGGGCGGTTAACAATGGAGGAGCAGGTACGGGTATAGTACTTGTGTCTCCAGAAGGCCACCATCTGATGAGCGCAATTCATTTCAAGTTTTATGCAACCAATAATGATGCGGAGTATGAAGCGCTGATTAATGGCCTGAAAATCGCTTTGGAAATGGGGGTGCGAAATTTAATTGCGAGAAGTGACTCAGAGTTGGTAGTGAATCAGGTGAACGGGGGATTTTAAGCGCGAGGCCCGCGAACTGAATTATACTTGAGATGTACACAGCGCCTGATTGGAATGTTCAAAGAAGTTAGATTAGAATGTGTTCCGCGTGAGAAGAACAGTAATGCGGATGCTCTGGAAAAAATGGGGTCGCAACAAGAGGCTGTGTTGTTAGGATCCATCCCCCTTGAAATCCAGGAGGTTCCTAGTATCCCAGAGATAGAAACTATGCAAGTGGATGAGGCTCCCAAGGAAACATGGATGACGCCCATTCTAGCTTACATTCGCAAGGGAATACTCCCTGGGGATAAGTTTAAGGCTCGCCGACTCCGCTATCAGGCTGCAAGATATGTGATATACGATGAAGTCCTATACAAGAGAGGGTTCAACCAACCTCTGCTTAGGTGTGTTGAAGAAGAAGAAGGAAATTACATCCTAACAGAAGTACATGAAGGAATCTGTGGCAATCACTCGGGGGGTAGCTCGTTGGCAATGAAAGTTTTGCGCCAGGGATATTATTGGCCCACAATGAAAGAAGATGCTACGAATTTTGTCAAGGCATGTGATCACTGCCAGCGCTTTGCAAACTACTCGTCTATGCCGGCGACACTCTGACGCCTATGGCAAGCCCGTGGCCGTTCGCCATGTGGGGAATTGATCTTATCGGAAAATTGCCGAAAGCTAAAGGAGACGTCAAGTATGCAGTGGTTGCGGTCGATTACTTTACTAAATGGGCGGAAGCTATGCCACTGGCTACTATCACCGCAAAGAAAATCAGAGATTTTGTTTTCAACTCCATCGTATGTAGGTTTGGAATCTCTTACAAGCTTGTCTCCGACAATGGAAAACAGTTTGATAGCAAGGAGTTGCGACAACTATGTGAGGAGTTGAAAATCAAGAAGGAGTTTGCAGCGGTCTATCATCCTCAAAGCAATGGACAGACAAAAGTTGTTAACAAAATAATAAAGCATACCCTCAAAACCAAACTGGAGGAACGCAAAGGGAATTGGCCTGAAGAACTCCCGAAGGTGATGTGGTCATACAACACTACGCCACGATCTACTACGGGAGAAACGCTATTTATACTGACTTACGGCTACGAAGCTATGGTCCCCGTGGAAGTTGGATCGGGATCACTTCGCAGAGATTGTTACAGGAAAGAAGATGTTGAGGTTAATCAAAGGCTTCATTTAGATATCTTAGAGGAGACGAGGGAAAATTCTCAGCTAAGGCAAGCGGCGTATCAGCAACGCGCCGCAAGGTATTATAACAAGAAGGTAAAAGGACAATTGCTGAAGGTGGGAGATTTGGTACTTAGGAAAGTGATGCCCAATACAAAAAACCCCCAACATGGAGTATTTGGAGCTAATTGGGAAGGACCATACAGAATAAAGTCCATCCTGTGGAAGGGGACTTATCACCTTGAAGATATGGAAGGGAAGCCGGTTCCGCGAGCTTGGAATGCGGAACATCTCTGAAAGTATTACCAGTAAGGCGCGGCTTTGGCCCCTTACGTATTTCTTTTATTATTTTGGGTTATTCCCGGATTATAGGCTAGAATTAAATAAATTCCTCCTAGCCTAGGGGGGTAGTGCATGTACTACTTACCTTGGAACTAGTTGAAGGGTCATTTTTTTTTAGAAATAATTTCCCACAGAGTATAGTAGCCGTGGGACTGGTGCACTTTTGACACCAGAGCGTATTATAAATAAAATTTTGAAACTTTCCAAAAGGATATTTGCTTGGTTTTCTTGGTTTCATGACGCGTCCTGAGCATAGGGCGCGCCCTAAGTAAGATCTTTATATGAATGAAACTCAAGTAAAATGGAACTAGGAAGTGTACTATTTTCAAGGATGCGCCCAAGTTATCTTGGTTGATGCTCCTTTAGACTGAATGTTACTGTAATTTTGACAACATAATTGAATAAGAAAAATTCCTCGCTAAGGACGCGTCCTGCTTAAAGGATGATGTGTTTTTGGATCGAAGGTGAGGCACGTCAAAACCATAAAATGCGCCCAATTGAGCCTTGTGCCTTGATTAAATACGCAGGTATAACATTGTGCTATGCTCATATGTTTTTGCAAACGAAAATATTCGTTAAATAAATAAAAGACGCGTCCAGTCAAGGAGGACGCGCCCAGGATGGTTATTTGCTTAACTGATGATAGTCAAAATTGACGTGTCCTAAGACTAGGACGCGTCCATGTGAATGGCAAAATAGGATGCTAAGTAAAAATATGCATGGATAAGGCAAAGAGGTTTTTATAAAAAGTGCAGGTAAATGAAGTTGAAACATAGATACTACAACTTGCAAGGCTTCGAGGGGCCCGCACCCTTAAAATAGTTCAAGTACATAAAAGATAAAAGACGCGTCCTAAGCAGGAGGCGCGTCCTGCGGCTTGTCTTGGTTTTCCGCAGGAGGAGGCTGAGTCTGAAGTGGAGTAGGATCAGGGGACGCGTCCTCTTCCTCTAAGCCCAGAAAAATCCTTTTGTTCTTGATGGAGTCTGCGGCCCTGACCCTAAAATCATTTACCCATATCTCGGTATCTGCATCAAACTTTGAAAATGTATACTCTGGATCGTTGGTAATGAACCCAGAGCACCATTCTTCAAACCCAGCCTGGAAGCCGTGCTGGTAAACTAGCTTTTTCTCCTCTGTCCATCCATGCAGCCTATCATCATTCAGGGTGTCAAGCTCCAGCTGCATGGTGGAATTCAGTGCGATGACACTGTCCATTTGCTTCTCCATTGAGGAGAAATTCCCTTCTAGCACAACTTTGTCTGCCTCAAGACGCGTCCTCTCCCCCTCCAGGCGTTTGATTTCAGCATCTTTCTCTTGGACAAGCAGGGTAATGTATTTCTCTAAGGATTTAACTTTGTCTTCGGCCTGGCTCTTTGCAGTGTCTGTAACAGCAAGACGCGCCCTAAGCCTGGCAGCCATATTAGCACTCTGCCTGGCATGCAGGTGAAGCTCGGCTGCAGCCCTGACCATAGCCTCCTCTGTTTGTTGCTCAGTCCTGAAGGTCCAACCTCTCACTTCGTCCTCGGAAAAGTCACCAACCGAGGACGCGCCCAGGTATCTGAGAACGAAAGACTGGTCATCAGGGACAGTTTTTTGACACTTTGAGGGCGCGTCCTCCACCCTTTCGGGAATGTCTAGCACAGTGGTGTCGATTATCTTGGGTGGAGGAGAAGGAGTTGCAACATGAGGGGGGTTTTTGCCTTTAGATCAACCTTTGTAGGAGCCTGTTTTTTGGCCCTTAGCTTTTTGGAGGCCCCAATTGCGAATCCTTTGGGAAGAGAAGCCATATCTGTGATATAAACATGAAAAGGTATTAGTTAAGTAAAAGAAGACGCGTCAAGGAAACAAGACGCGCCAATATCATGATATAGAATTCTACATGCGACAGATATAGACGAATGCAAAGATGTATAAATGAGTGTGAGAATGACATATCCTAAAAAGGTGACGCGTCTTACCTAAGACGCTTTTTGTAATAAAGAGATGCGCCCGGGGGGTAGGGCGCACCCAAGGTGATAGCGCATATGTAAAGTAACGACTATAAATCAGGCTAAAATTAAAGCAGAAAGGTGAGCATAATTATGACGCGTCCTAAAGCGGTGACGCGTCTTACCTATAATGGTTTCTTACCTTGCTCTAAATCCACCTTTTTGTTAACGTCTGGCTGAATAATTTCTGTGGCTTGGAGTCCTTTGGATTTTTCGGAAGCGGTGAGGATGGGTTTCCCATTATGGAAATCTCGAAATTTGCAGAGAGAACCCACCCGTGGGGACAAAGCTCCTATTTTCTTCAAATTCTCTTCAGTAATCATGTCCTTGAGGTTGAAATGTTTCTCAGCATAGGTTACAATAAGGAAAAAGAAAAGGTTATAAAGGAAAAGGCGCGCCCTGAAAGAGAGGACGCGTCCAGAGCATTGAACTCACTTGGTTCCAAGTTGAAGCGAACGTGCGTCCTTTTGACGTCATAAATGTAGAAAAATGGCTCCTTCCAGTCTCTCTCTTGGCTGATTTTACCTTCATTAAATCCCTTGTTGTTCAACCATTTGTTGACAACCAGAAAATGGTACCCGGGAATTGATTTCCTGATGCTATAAAAGAAGCTGAATTCTTTCATTGAGGGCGCGCCCAGCCTCAAGTTATGGTACATAATGTACAAAGCCCAGGCTAGCTTGTATGAATTTGGTGATAGTTGGACTGGAGCCACGTCGTACCATTTAAAAATTCTCTTGATGCATGGATGCAAGGGCGCGCCCACACCCAGGGAAATTAACTTTGGTGTAAGCACCATTCTTGGGATCCTTTGGTTCCCAATGTTGAATATGTGTGGCCTCATGGTTCGAAGAGGGCGCGCCCAGATGCCCTCCATGTCATAGTACTTCATGTGCCATTGGATTTCCCAGTCGGTTGCAGTAGAGTCAAGGGCTACGCAGGCTAGCTTACCTTCTTTCTTCCTTCTGGCATTTTTCTCTGTTTCAGTTAGGGTACCAAACCTGGTCCAGTTACAATCTACTTCTACATTTAAAGGTTCCCAATGCTCTAGGGGAGAATCAGACTTCTGAGGAGATACGGGGTATGTCTCAGGGTCAGGAACCCTTCTTTCGAACTCACTTACGCTGTGAGGGGACGTGTCCCCAGAATGAGCCGCGTCCTGAGAAGTTGACGCGTCCTGTGTGTTTGACGCGTCCATATCTGAAACAGTTGTTCCTCTGGGCTTTTGGCTTGTAGTAGGTATAATTTCGTCGTACGTCCAATCTTCGATGGCTGCCCTGGTATGGAGAACTGGGGTTCTTTGCCTTTTAACTCCCTTCTTTTCCATTCTTGAGCTTATGGGAACATGGTCCATGGAATCGGAGCTGGAATCAGACGTTATTGAGTTTTTTGATTTAAGGGAACCAAAGACGCGTCTTTCTGCTCTAAGGAAGGAATTCGTCCTGTGGATTTCGGGAAAGTTGGGTTTAAAAGAGATCAGGTGTGGGGAATAGATTCCAATACGTTTGTTGAGAGCCTTAAACGGGTGAAATGATTCGGGTCAAATACGGATTACATACGGTCAAACCCGACGCTGCGTTGTGGAAGGATAGGACGCGTCCTGACACATAGGACGCGCGTATATTTAAGTTGGTGCCTTATATTTTGGTAATAGCAAGCTTGGATATGGACGCGCCCACTTTTGGTTGACGCGTCAACATTAGGAAAATTACCTGGTAAATGTGATCTTGTGGCAATGAAAGAGGTAGGACGCGCTTGTCTCCACTGGGACGCGTCCTGTGGTTTTGCATGCTATAAGGAACAATGAAACAAGGTTGGATTTATGAAGGTGAGGACGCGCCCAAAGGGTTAGGATGCATCCTATTTTTTGGTCTATATACTTTTGATGAGTTTAGGGCAGAGCTTGCATGGGGAAGAGCAATGGAAGTTATTTTTACTAATGTATTTGTTGTAGGTACTCTTTGAAGAATTCCCTCCTTGAGACGGTCAAGGAGGGGGATGTCCGTGAAAAGCTTGAAAGCCTCCAGGGGTATGCCTGATGATTGAAGGCCTCCTCCTGTATTCAACGGGTGTCCTCGTTGGGGATGCGGGGTTAATTTTGGTGTGTGCTTTGGGAGCTCTGTTCTTGTATTCAACGGGTGTCCTCGTTGGAGAACTTTGGAGTCATCCTGCACTTTGCACCCAAGAGCTTGGGATCACCTGTCCTGCTATCTGGTGGGTTATCCTCATTCGGGGGACAGGGACGCGTCTGGCACTTAAGGTGAACCGTGGCTATACCTGCGTCCGTAAATCAAGGGAGATAGCTGTAGCGGAGTGTTATCGTTGCGCAGGGAGATGCACTATCCGTGAAGTCCTATGATTACGGACGAGTCTTGGGCCTTCGCGGTTGGGCCTCATAGTTGGACATTCCCAAAGCTAGCGAAAGACGGACTTTGGATGGGCTTCTATTGGTCCTAGGGATGAGAAGTCTAAGTCCATTAGACTTCCTGTTCTACGAGAACTACGTCAGGCTTGATCCTTATATAAAGGGTACGTAGGCACATTGAGAGGGTAAGAAGTTGAGAGCTGATAAGAGAGCCACCACTTACTCTGATCGATCTCAGCCTAAAACAACCACAATCAACCACACACCGCTTAAGTTTCCGGCAAAGAACCACCGTCACAGATCTTAGTTCCGACAGGAAACCTCAATCTTTGTTGTTACAGATTCCTCCGTCAACAAACACACAAGTAAGTAATGTGTACATCTCACAGGGATAATGACAACCCCAGACCCCAAAACCTATTGCTTGTCTGTGTTGTACTTATATATTGTCTTAATGCATGCTGCAAGCCTTGTCAATTGTTGTCAACCTCGAGGTTGCCGTATGCCTTTGCACTGCCATTAAAGCCAATATTTTGGAGAGGAATATGAAAAGATGGTAAGGTGAAAATGACAAAAACGTAATATTAATTTGGATATATTTTTGCAGTATATGTAATTAAATTATTAAAAACCAAAACAAGCTAATGTGCACATCTCACAGGAATAATGACAACCCTAGAGTAATTCAAAATTCCAGATTATCCTGTAAAAATATATATTTAAGAATAATTTTTTTTATCATGTGTGAAAAAATATCATATATTTTATTAATAACACATATATTCTGTAAATAAAAGTAAAATTATGAGAATAATTTAAAAAAATTATAAAAACACATGTATTGAGTTTTTATGTTAATTATGGCTTGTATTCTTTTAGTTTTTTATTATTTTGTAAAAGTGTGCTGTTTCTTTTTTGCATTGTTTGTGTGCATACCAATTTATTCATTTCATATGAATCTTTTATCTTTATAAGCTCAGCAAATTTTCTAGTAACGATTCTGTGTTATGGGTTCGAACATTAATTATTTGGTTCACTGATGATGATAACGGTGCACTCCTGTCAGCGTTGCATGCTGAGTCTGCAAGAGCTTATTAACAAAGTTGTTTCAAATATTTAATGGCGATTAAATTCAATTTACTAGTCCCTGATCCTTCTACTCGATCAATATGTCGATCGGTAGCTTAGTTACTACTGCATCATTAATCTTTAACAAATTTTCCAGCACTACGTAGTTCTCATCGTGTATAAATTTAAATTATAAAAATTTAGAGAGTATAATAAGGGTTAAAACTCGCACTTAATTTGTGCTAGTTAATTTCGAGCTCTAGCTAACTCGTCCTATGTTTTCGATCAGTTACAAACTTAATCAGTGTTTAACTATATGTTTAATAATTGAACTTATAATTAACCAAGTTTAATATACATGGTATCCCAAGTTTAATTAATTAATGGTGCTTTTATTATACCTCGGCTCTTTTATATTTATATACTACAATACAAGGACTGTACGGTAGGTTTTGCAACGATCCAAATATGTAAACCAAAGAGAAAACACTAGGTATTCTTAGTTGTCCAAGGAGAAAAAGTCTCTGAGAAAAAGTCTCCGAGATCCTGCGATTGTGTATGTAACGAAAAGCAGATGTTGCGAATCCAACTGAAAATTTTACAACAAGTGGGGGTATCGGTGACTTGGTAATGAGAAGGCCAAGGCTGACTACCATTCACTTATTTTAGATTGCTTATTGGCATTAGTTTAATTTTATGCAAACGCTACATAGATTCACATTCAACTTTGATACACTAATGCACTATATATATAAGCTTTTATTGAATTGAATGCGATAATTTTTCTGCAATGACAAATGCGATCTAATTTTATTTTATTTTGATGCAATCAAACTTATCGGGGGAGCATGATTGGATAGTTCAAATGATATATGGATTGATCTTGTCATTTTTCAACTATGATTCATTCCAAAAATTTCTTGGAATCGATACTTATTTGTAAGGTATATAAATCTATTTTTTTATGAAAAAACTCTATCTAACGAGCACAATGGATACGTTAAATGTTAATTAATTTGTAAGGTTATAAGTCTACTTTTTTTATATAAAAAAAAGTCTCTCCAGTAAGTATATGCGTGATTAACTGTAGGTGTGAAAATAATTAGCTAAAGAAACTATACGCATTTAAGAATTAAAATAGAAGAAGCAAAACTTTAGGATATATAAGTTGTACTCTAATTGTACTCAAGTCGGAAACATTAGTATTACTAACGATCTCTTAATTTACTGGCACCTTTCTCACACTTTTACATAAAGTTTAAGGATTCAAAAGATAAACCGTATGCGGGAATGTATTAGTAATAAAATATATTTAGATAAATAAATATGAACCATTAATTAACTAATCAAATGATAGTTCTCAACTTCAAATTGCAGCATGCTTTGACATCCGCAATCTCAACTTGAGATATTTCGAATATATCATCCTCGTTTGTTTAATTATTATTGTTGTTAATTTTCTTTAACGAAAATGATGACTACAAATCGATATATAAACATCTATATACTTTATACTTTACATGTGCCATGTGGTCCCGTCCCGTCCCAATTTCTCATATACAGATAGGGTTGTAATTTGAGTCAGTTTTTTGAGCTTGAATCAAGCTCGACTCGAACAGATTTTCGAACTCGATTAAAAACTTGAGTTGAGTCGAGTATTTTTAGGCTCGACTAGGGTTCGACTTGATAAGGCTCAAATCCGATCTCGGCTCGGCTCATTTTTTTATATTTTATTTTATAATATATAATTTATTTATTTTTAATATTTTAATTAGTTGATTTCTAAATATATAATATTTTAAAAGTATATTATTTTAAATTTATTGCTTTATTTGTCATTTTAAATTGGGAAAAAATTATTTTTAAGTTAAATTTGGGAAAACAATGTAGTAAAAAATACAATAATAAAATAATTTTTAAATTTTTATGAATAATTAAGATAAAGCTCGATAGGCTCGATTAAAGCTCGAAAACTCGATAAAAGTCCGTTAAACTCGAAAACTCGTTAAGCTCGAAAACTCGTGAACACCTCGAACTCGACTAGATATTAGTTCAGTGCTCTAAAAGACACCGATTTAACCGATTAATCACTAAAAAGTGCTCTGCCGATTTGATTAATCACCCGATTAGTTGCTAAAAATCACTGTTTTAACCGATTTAACTGATTAATCGCCCAATTAATTAATTAATTGATGCCTCTACCGACTAATTCTGATTTCCATCTTTTACAACACTTGATATTACATGAGTCGAGCTCGAACACATATTTTAGGCTCGAATAATTTTCGACTCGACTTGACTCGAAAAAAAAGAAGCTCAAGCTCGACAAAAAAAAGTTCAAACTTGACTCGACTCGAATTACAGCCCTATATATACTCATTTTCTATCAATTCACTGTCCGACACCAACCTCTCCCTTTCCTCGAAACTTCGAAAGCTCGGTTACGATTGCTGAGTTGAAACAACATTTTATTTTTGCTAAGTAATATTTTGTGCATTGATAATTAAAAAGGAGTCTGCTTAAGTATAAGTATGTTCGTATGCATACATATCATTGTAACTCAAATGAATTTTATGACTAAAATCAAATTTAAAAAAATTAACTTTCTACATTATTATATTTATATTAAAACAATAATCTTGTGCACTCGAACACAAAATATGTTTAAGCACATGCTCAATATGATCTCGGACGACATTCCTTATTTATAATATGTAATGTGAGAAGTTAAAATTAAAATTTTTATTTCAATTATATGTCTTTTGCCCATTTTTTATGTCATTTTCATATACATTAGTTTTAAAATTAGATATTCTTATCATATGAAAAATAATATTGACTTAAGTATTAAAAAGACATAATATAAATATAATATTTTTAATAATATTTTTGTAAATATCATAAGATAAATTATATTTTAATTTAAAATTCAATATTAAAAATAAAAAAAATTTGCTACTGCTTTCAATATTTTCTGGTTCTACCACTGTTCATAACTCCATTTGATGAACTTAAGTATGAATTTCTTTGTTATTGAATATATGACATAATAGAGTATTAGTTTAATCCTTAAGTTTACATTATTCGTGATGTTTTGATATTTTGACTTTCATATTTATGTTTTACCTCAAGATTTTTAGTTATCATGGAATTTATTATCATATTCTTTCCTAATATTTTAAGTATTTAATCAAATTATAAAAATTACAGATAATTCACTAAATTATTCCCCGTATGCGTAGCACGGGCATATTCCCTAGTAATTTCATAACAAGAGCACACAACTACAAAGTAAAAAATTTCGGCACTTATTTAAATACTGTTGTTATGTAAATATGGACCACTGTAGTGTTACTGACTGACAACTATAATGCTAAACATTTTCTAGTTCCCGAACATGAAATAGGACTACCAATTACTAAATAAAATTGAATAAGGCATATCAGTGGAGACAAATTGAGACCATGCTTATAAATAATAATATAATATACATACATATATTGATGACTAAACTTTTCTTATATCATTGTTTAGAGTTTATGTTTTACCATTTGTAACACGATTATCCTGGATATGACTTTTCTTGCTACACATGATCTCGTTACCTAGAGTGCTTTGCACATAGGCAACCACTGTTAATTCGTCATTCATGCTAATTCCATCATTCATGCAAAGTTTCCAACTATAGTTGATAGAACAGAGTCCCTAAGTGAGCATGAAAAAGATCTTCACCTGAACCACTTTTTATAATTGTTGCATCTTCTAGAATCAGAAATTCATTGGAACTTTAAGTAATGCTCGAAATGTTGCTCGATTTTTTATCACAAGTTTTGATTTATCAATTTCAGCAATAATCAATTTATTAATAGTCGTTTCTTCTTATAAAATGCTACAATCATTTGTGCCTCAAATCATGTAGAATTATTCGTGTTGTGGATATGTTGTGAACTTGATGATTTCATTAACAAAACACCTTAGTATATTTTACTTAATGAAAAATGTAGTACTCGATGGATAAGGAATATAGTCCCGACGGATGACTCAATATAGTCCCGACGGATGATGATCAATTATGCATCGAGTGAGTAGCTTATGTAATAATGAGTCTGTAGCACATTTCTGCATACACCTTATTTAGATTCTGTAGTAGCACTCAAGTCATGTTGACTTTAATTAGATATGCAGAATAGGTTGATTAATTGTACATAGATGATATCTTGTAATTTTGTATAAATGAAATGAAGTCAAGTGCCAGATTGCTACCCGCCGGATAAACAACAATACCACTGGACGGATGATCAACTAGGCAACCCGACGGATGATCATGTACCCGACGGATAATTAATTCAAACATCGGTTGACAGTGACAATACAGTCACATGCGTCGAGTGTACGCAAAAGGAATGTGGAAGCCTATTCAACTAGGTTTTAGAGAACAAAGAAGCATTGCCTTTTCCATGCTATTATGAAGATATTCAAAGATGCTGGAATAGAGTAATGAAGCAGCATGGTATTAGACTTGATAGGTTTTGTTTTATTATCTTGTCTTATTACTTTATAATATTGGTCATATATAAACCAAGAAGTAGCAAATAAAAAGAACACTAAGCAAGAAAATTCTCAGAGAAACATTTGTAAGCTGTATTCTTAGCATTTCTCTGAAAACTTAGTTGTTGATTTTTGTAAGCAGCTATGAGTAAATCTTGCTACACAGAGTTCTCTTGATATAATATATATCTCTGGTGGATACATTCAAATCCACCAGAAATTTTTTAAAGACTTGTATTTTTAATTACTTGTGTTTTGATTTTACTAACTTCTTATTCCGCACTCTGCAAATCAAACACTTATATATTATTAAGATAGAACATTTTATAATTTATGAAAAAGGTTCAAGAATTCCATTCAACCCCCCTTCTGTAATTCTTGTTGCATTGTTAGGGACTAACAATTGGTATCAGAGCGAGCTCTTGATAAACAAAGAGTTTAAAGATCACAACAAAACAACAAGATGAACAAGAAGGATGTTGGAGTCAAGATTCCTTTTCTGGACAAAGATAATTACCATCACTGGAAGGTAAAGATGCATCTTAATTTACTTTCTCAAGATGAGGCCTATGTAGATTGCATAGAAAGAGGCCCTCATGTACCAATGAGAGCTGCAACTGGAAATGAGCCATCTGTCCCCAAGCCAAGGCATGAATGGTCTGATCCTGATATTGAACAAGTCAGGAAAGATAAGAAGGCCATGAATATCTTGTTCAATGGAGTTGATGGTGACATGTTTGATAACATCATCAACTGCAAAACTGTCAAGGAAGTTTGGGATACAATACAGATTATCTGTGATGGCACTGAACAAGTTAGAGAAAACAAGATGCAGCTACTAATTCAGCAATATGAGCACTTTCATAGTGAAGATAGTGAGTCTCTCACTGACATTTTTAGTAGATTTCAAAAACTACTAGATGCTCTGAAATTGCATGGAAGGGTCTATCAGACAAAAGACTTCAATCTTAAATTTCTTAGATCTCTTCCAAAGGAATGGAAACCTATGACAGTCTCATTGAGAAACTCTCAAGATTACAAGGAGTTTACTTTGGAGAGACTGTATGGCATCCTGAAAACTTATGAGCTTGAAATAGAGCAAGATGAGAGGATGGACAGATGAAAGAAGAAAGGAGGATCCATTACACTAGTTGCTGAGTTAGAGAAAGAAAAAGAGATGAAGATGGAAGCTGTTGAATCAACTTCAAAGGTCTGTGAAAACAAGGGCAAGGGGCTGGTAGCAGAAAATAAAGATTCTTTGAGTCAAGATGACATGGAAGATATTGATGAACTTCTAGCATTTTTTTCCAGAAGATTTGCCAAACTCAAGTTCAAGAAGAACTTTGGAGCAGCTAAGCCAAATAGAAACATGGTGGATAAATCAAAATTCAAATGTTTAAAATGTGGCTTGGCAGGGCACTTTGCCAGTGAGTGTAGAAAGTCAGATTCCAGCAAGAAAAAGTTTGAATCTGTGGATTATAAACAGAAATACTTTGAGTTGCTCAAAAAAAAGGAAAGGGCTTTCATTACACAAGAAAATGACTGGGCAGCAGATGGTCTAGACGAGGATGAGGATGTCAGCGATGTCAATCTAGCCCTAATGGCCAAGTCTGATGAAATAGAGACAAGTTCTTCAAGTAATCAGGTAATCACCACTAACCTTGCACATTTATCCAAAGCTGAGTGTAATGATGCAATAAATGACATGTCTACAGAATTATATCATTTGCGTGTTACACTTAAGTCTCTTACTAAGGAAAATGCTAAAATCAAAGAAAACAATATGTTTTTAAGTGAGAGGAATAATGTGCTAGAGTCTCAGTTCATTGAATTTGAAAAATTGAGAATTGAGTGTAAAATTGCTAAGGATGAATTAACTGAGTCCTTGAAGAAAGAAGATATCTTGAAGAAGCAGTTTGAACGAGAACATGAGGTGATTAAGGCATGGAAAACATCTAGAGATGTTCATGCTCAAATCACCAAAGTTCAAGGTATTGAGTCCTTTTGTGATGCAGCCTGGTAGAAGAATAAGGATGTTAGATATATTTGATAATGTCATGGCTAATATGATTTATGTTTAGTTTTCAGATCTTACTTAAACAGGACAAATCAGTACTTAACTGGAAATCAGTACTTATATTGAAGTCAGGACTTAAGGATATCGGTACTTATATTATCAGGAGATAATCATCAGGAGATGGATATCAGAACTTGAGTGCTGAAGGACGTTCAGATAAGGACAGTAGCTGATTGAAAGGAAAGAAGATCGAGATAAACATAAGAAGAGATATGCATGAAGAAGGAATTCTATGAAGAATAGAATACTTGGAAGAAAAGATATCTGATTGATATATTTTAGGAAGCAGAATTATATTCCATATTAATTAGCGATTATCTTGTAACTATGTAGTATATAAACACAGACATAGGGTTTACACTAAAAGTGTTATCATATTCAGGAAGATTATTCATTGTAACCCTAGCAGCTCTCGTGATATTTGTTCATCACTGAGAGGTAACAGTTCCATACTGTAACAGAGTTTATTATTTCAATAAAGTTTGTTTTCTGTTACTTGAAATATTAAAAGTTCGATTTGATTGTATTTTACACTGTATTTACCCCCTCTACAGTGTGTGTGACCTAACAAGTGGTATCAGAGCCAATCTGTTAACGCACATACAGTTAAAGATCCAAACACAATCATGTCTGACACAGAAACTCCAACTAAGCCTACCAAAACTGAAGAACCACCAAAGACACAAATTCAAAGTCGGTATGAGACTATCAGAGTTCCCATACTGAGACCATCTGAATATCCCATATGTAAGGTGAGGATGACCATGTTCCTAGAAGCAACAGATCCAGAATATCTTGATAGAATCAAGGAAGGGCCTCACAAATCAACCAAGCTCGCTGTTGCAGTTGCAGGTGAAGCAGCAAAGACCGTACCAAAGGAGAAGAGTGATTATACTGCTGAAGATATAGCATCAATTGCTAAGGATGCTAAGGTACGACACTTACTGCATAGTGCCATTGATAATGTAATGTCAAACAGGGTAATTAACTGCAAGATTGCTAAGGAGATATGGGATGCTCTGGAAACAAGGTGTCAGGGAACTGATACAATTAAGAAGAACAGGAAGACAATACTCACTCAAGAGTATGAACACTTTGACTCAAAGGCTAATGAGTCATTGACTGATTTATATGATAGATTTGTCAAACTCTTGAATGATTTGTCATTGGTTGATAAGGAGTATGATCTTGAAGATTCAAACCTTAAATTCCTGTTAGCTCTTCCTGAATGCTGGGATTTGAAGGCAACAACAATAAGAGACAACTACAATCTTGATGAAACAACTCTTGATGAAATTTATGGAATGCTCAAGACTTATGAACTTGAGATGGAATAAAGAAGCAAGAGGAAAGGAGGAAAGTCAAGGACAATTGCTCTTAAGGCTGAAGAAGAATCCCCCAAAGCAGCTACCTCAAGGAAAGACAAAGGTAAAGCTCTTTTCACAAAGTCTGATACTGAGTCATCAAGTTCTGAAAGTGATGATGACTCAGATTCTGAAAGCTTACCTGAGACTGATGTTGATGAGGAGATGATGAAGCTGTGTGCTCTTATGGGGATCACAAAGATTGCATACAGAATGTTCAGGAAGGGAAAGAAGTTTTCCAGGAAAGGCACAAGTTCTGATAAGAAAAATTTCAGAAGATCTGAGGGCAGAGGAGGAAAGTCTAACAGAGGAGATTATACCAATGTCAAATGCTATAACTGTGGTGAGAAAGGCCACATATCTCCTGATTGCAAGAAAGTGAAGGGTGACAAAGGCAAGGCTCTTGTCACAAAGAAGAAAAGCTGGACAGACACCTCAGACTCTGAAAGTGAGGAGAACTATGCTTTGATGGCAAATGCTGATAAAGAAAGTGCTGAGAGCAGTTCTGAAGCTGCTGAAACAAAGGTACCTCAGACTACTTATGCTTTTCATACTGATGATATTAATGAGTTGAGAAGATATCTTAAAACCATGTTTGTTAGTTATAGAGATCAAACTTTAACATGTGAAAGATTAACTTTTGAAAATCTTGCCTTTAAGAAAAGAAATAATTTCTTAGAGAAAGAGTTAGTTATGTTACATCAAACTCAGAAGGATAGAGATGATGCTTTTTATGTTAGGGATGAAGTGCTAAAAATGAATGAATCTCTAAAAACTGAGTTAGAAAAGGAAAGAGAGATTATCAGGACTTGGACTAACTCTGGCAGAACAACTCAAAATTTGTTAAGTAGTGAAAATTGGAAAGAGGGCTTAGGTTATGGAGAGGATAAGAATGATAAAGGAACTGTAGAAATTAAGCCTGTTGTTAAGCAAAAGCCAAAGTTAAAACCTGTTAAGTTTGTAACTGTAAAGTCTGATAATGAGAAATCAGAATTTAAAGTGGAATTAACTTCTGACAAACTAAAACAGGAAAAGACAGCTGAAGTAAACATAGGCTTAATGACTAAGAAGCAGCTTAAGCATAAGCTGAAAGATGTTAAGAATGCAAACAAGGTAAAATCACCTAGGAAAAATAGGAATGAAAAGGAAGGTGTGAATAAAAGCAATGATTATAAGCCTGTTCCTGATGCTCCTAGGAAAACGTGTCATAACTGTGGAAGTTCTAACCATCTGGCTTCTTTTTGCAGGAAGAATAAGAACATAAACTCCTTACCTTCAAAGTCAGGAATTAAGAGTCAGTCTGTTAGATATAAACCACAAAATCCTTGTTTTCATTGTGGTAGTTTATGGCATTCCATTTATACTTGTAAGGAATATCATAGTTTGTACTATGATTATTATCAAATAAAACCTTCTTTGAAGAAAGTTTCCATTGTTCCTTCTAGTGTAAATTCTGATTCAAAGTCTGATAGTGTAAGTTCTGATAAGAAAAATGTTAACATAAACTCTGATGTTAAATCCGCTGCAAATGTTAAAAAACTTGATAAGGCCAAAGGATCCAAGCAAGTCTGGGTCCTTAAAACTAATCATTAGTGGTCTTTGTGATTGCAGGGCAACAGGAAAAATATTCTAGTTCTGGACAGTCGATGTTCAGGACATATGACTGGAAATAAAGCCCTGCTATCAGACTTTGTGGAGAAAGCTGGCCCAAGTGTTTCTTATGGAGATGGCAATATTGGAAAAACATTGGGATATGGAAATATCAATCTTGGGAATGTCATCATTAAAGAAGTAGCTCTGGTGTCAGGACTTAAACACAATTTGCTGAGTATAAGTCAAATCTGTGACAGAGGTTATCATGTTGATTTCTTTGAAGAACACTGTTAAGTTGTGAGTAAATCCAAAGGCAAAGTTGTTCTGAAAGGATACATGCGTGGTAATATTTATGAAGCTAAGCTTTCAACAAGTACTGATGGTTCTGCAATCTGTCTGATGAGTAGAGCATCAATTGAAGAAAGCTGGAATTAGCACAAGAAACTCTCTCATTTAAATTTTAACAATATAAATGAGCTGGTCAAGAAAGATCTTGTGAGAGGACTGCCAAAGTCAGTATTTGCTCCTGATGGCCTTTGTGATTCTTGTCAGAAGGCCAAACAAAGAAAATCTTCATTCAAGAGCAAGACTGAATCATCAATTCTTGAGCCTTATCATCTATTACATGTTGATCTATTTGGTCCAGTGAATGTCATGTCTATTGCAAAGAAGAAATATGCATTGGTCATAGTGGATGAGTTCACTAGATACACATGGGTGTATTTCTTGCACACAAAAAGTGAAACTGCATCTATCTTGATTGATCATGTCAAACATCTGGATAAATTGGTCAAAGATTCTGTGAAAACCATAAGGAGTGATAATGGCACTGAGTTCAAGAATTTGATAATGGAAGAGTTCTGCAAAAACCATGGAATTAAGCAGGAATTTTCTGCTCCTGGAACTCCACAGCAAAATGGAGTTGTTGAAAGGAAGAATAGAACTCTCATTGAAGCTGCACGTACAATGCTTGAAGAAACAAAGCTTCCAACCTATTTCTGGGCTGAAGCTGTGCAGACTGCTTGTTTTACTCAAAATGCAACACTCATTAACAAGCAAGGAAAAACACCATATGAGATGGTGAAGAAAAAGAAGCCAAATCTGAAGTACTTTTATGTATTTGGATGCAAGTGTTTTGTTCTTAAGATTCATCCTGAACAGCTATCAAAATTTGATCTAAAAGCTGATGAAGGAATTTTTGTTGGATATCAACTTTCCACAAAAGCCTTCAGAGTCTATAATTTGAGAACAAGAGTGGTCATAGAATCTATCAATGTCTCTTTTGATGACAAGAAGATTACTGGTCTTGAAGATTTTATTGATCATGATCAGCTGAGATTTGAAAATGAAGACTCAAATTCTGATACTGAAAATCCTGACAGTCTAAGTCCTGATACTGTAAACTCTGATGGATTAAACTTTAATATTATTGAAAATATGGTGACTACGCCAAAGGAAGATGCACCTATGCAGGGGGAGCATACTCAAGATCTTACCACATCTCAAGAAGCATCAGAACATACATCTGGCTTTTCAAGTTCTGATTCGTCAAGTTCTGATAAGCCAAGCTCTGATAGTGCTGAAAATCTAAATTCTGAAGAATCCAACTCAGAGAGCATAGTTTCAGGGGGAGCATCAGAAAATGAAATTGAAGACAGCATGGATCATGGGGGAGCATCCAGTTCTAGAGAAAACCTTCCATCTGCAAGGAAGTGGACTAAATCACATACACCTGATTTGATAATTGGAAATCCCGATGCAGGTGTCAGAACTAGAACAGGTACTTCAAACGAATGTCTTTACAATTCTATTCTCTCTCAGACTGAGCCAAAGAAAGTGGAAGAAGCTCTTCAAGATGCTGATTGGGTGCAAGCAATGCAGGAAGAGTTAAATGAATTTGAAAGAAACAAAGTCTGGACCCTAGTGCCAAGACCAAAGAATAGATCTGTTGTTGGTACAAAGTGGGTATTCAGAAACAAAACTGAAAGTGATGGCAAAATTACAAGGAATAAGGCAAGGCTGGTTGCAAAAGGATATTCTCAACATGAGGGAATTGATTATGATGAAACATTTGCACCAGTTGCTAGGTTAGAAGCCATAAGAATATTTTTGGCTTATGCTGCTCACAAAAAGTTTACTGTCTTTCAAATGGATGTGAAAAGTGCTTTTCTCAATGGAGAATTGGAGGAGGAAGTATATGTTGAACAACCTTCAGGCTTTGTAGATTCCAAACATCCAGATTATGTCTACAGGCTTGATAAAGCAGTTTATGGACTTAAGCAAGCTCCTAGAGCATGGTATGAGACCTTAGCTCAGTTTCTTCTGGAAAGTGGATTTAACAGAGGGACTATAGACAAAACACTGTTCTATCTCAACCATGGAAAGGACTCACTTCTAGTCCAGATTTATGTTGATGATATCATTTTTATGTCTACAAATGACAGACTTTGCAAGAAGTTTGCCAAACTGATGCAGTCAAGGTATCAGATGAGTATGATGGGGGAACTTAGCTATTTTCTGGGCCTTCAAGTCAAGCAGAATGAAGAAGGCACTTTTATTTATCAAACTAAGTACACCAGAAACTTGCTGAAGAAATTTGGAATGCAAGATTGTTCAAGTGCATCCACTCCCATGGCCACTGCAACAAAACTGGATAAGGATACTGGTAAATCAGTAGATATTACTGATTACAGAGGTATGATTGGCTCTCTACTCTATCTAACTGCTAGTAGACCTGATATCATTTATGCTACCTGTCTTTGTGCAAGATTTCAAGCAGATCCAAGAGAACCTCACTTAACAGCTGTGAAAAGAATTTTCAAGTATCTTAAAGGAACAGCTGATCATTTATGATATCATGGCTAATATGATTTATGTTTAGTTTTCAGATCTTACTTAAACAGGACAAATCAATACTTAATTGGAAATCAGTTATTATACTGAAGTCGGGACTTAAGGATATCAGTACTTATATTATCAGGAGATAATCATCAGGAGATGGATATCAGAACTTGAGAGCTGAAGGACGTTCAGATAAGGACAGTAGCTGATTGAAAGGAAAGAAGATCGAGATAAACATAAGAAGAGATATGCATGAAGAAGGAATTCTATGAAGAATAGAATACTTGGAAGAAAAGATATCTGATTGATATATTTTAGGAAGCAGAATTATATTCCATATCAATTAGTGATTATCTTGTAACTGTGTAGTATATAAACATAGACATAGGGTTTACACTAAAAGTGTTATCATATTCGAGAAGATTATTCATTGTAACCCTAGCAGCTCTCGTGATATTTGTTCATCACTGAGAGGTAACAGTTCCATACTGTAACAGAGTTTATTGTTTCAATAAAGTTTGTTTTTTGTTACTTGAAATATTAAAAGTTCGATTTGATTATATTTTACACTGTATTCACCCCCTCTACAGTGTGTGTGACCTAACAAAGGAGAAGCTGGAATCCAATTTGGTTGAAGGATTGCTAACAGATGTAGACTTGACAGATGATGAGGGTCATCCGTCGGATAACAAAAAGGGTTATCCGTCGAGTGATATAAATCCTCATCCGTCGACTGTGAGCAAGCCTGTGAGTAAAGCCAAACTTGTCAAGTTAAATGAAAGATATGGATCAGTTTCCAAAAATTTCGTTCCAGAAGAATCTAGTCAAGTGAAGAAGGAGAAAAAGGCTAATGTTGGTCATATGACTGTCAAGCAATTGAGTGACAGACTGGAAAAGATTGAGGTTAAAACAGAGGCTAAAAAGAAAAATAATAGAAATGGTAAAGTAGGAATTAACAAGCATAACAACTACACACCTGATAAATATGCTCCTAAAAAAATCTGTGTCAAATGTGGTAGTGTAAATCATTTGTCTGTTAATTGCAAAACTGCCATGCCTACTTCCATATCTGTGCCACCTCATTTTCCCAACATGAATGCCATGCCTTCTATGCCTATGAATGTTATGTCTGCACAGAATATGAATGCACAATTTGCAAATATGCCATTTGCACCTAACACTTATTATGTTGCATTTAGCATGGCACAAATGCCATTTAGCATGCCTTACTGGAATAACATGTTTACTAATAGCATGCCATTTCCTGTTAATTAAAATATACATGATAATTCTGTTGTAATGAATGGTTTCAAAGGTTCAACTCAAATGACTAAGGATGAATCTGATATCCCTAAGTCAAATGACATAAAGTCTAAGAAACAGAAAAAGAAAGTTAACAAGGCAGGACCCAAGGAAACTTGTGTACCAAAATCAACTTGATTTGATTTTGATGTGTGCAGGGAAACAAAAAGAATCTATGGTACTTGGATGGTGGTTGTTCAAGACACATGACTGGTGATTCTACCCTGCTCACAGAATTCAAGGAGAGAGCTGGCCCAAGTATTACTTTTGGAGATGAAAGCAAGGGTTATACAGTGGGATATGGCTTGATTTCAAAAGACAATGTCATCATTAAAGATGTTGCTTTAGTGGATGGTCTCAAGCACAATTTGTTGAGTATCATCCAGCTTTGTGATAAAGGCAATTCAGTAACCTTCAACTCAGAAGCCTGTGTTGTGACTAACAAGAGGAGCAATAAAGTGGTTCTCACTGGTGTGAGAAAAGGTAATGTGTACCTAGCTGACTTCAACTCATCAAATACAGAATCTGTTACTTGTCTTCTCAGCAAAGCAAGTCAGGATGAAAGTTGGTTATGGCACAAGAAGCTATCCCATTTAAACTTCAAGACCATGAATGAACTAGTAAAGAAAGAACTGGTTAGAGGTATTCCTCAAGTGGAGTTTTCTAAGGATGGATTGTGTGATGCCTGCCAAAAAGGAAAGCAGATCAAAGCATCATTCAGAAAGAAGCTTGATTCAATAATTGACGAACCTTTGCAACTGCTGCACATGGATTTGTTTGGACCAGTCAATATGTTGTCCATCTCAAGGAAAAGATTTTGCCTAGTAATTGTAGATGATTTCTCAAAGTTCTCTTGGACATATTTCCTAAAGTCTAAAGATGAGGCTAGTGAAATCATCATCAATCACATAAGGCAAGTCAATAATCATCCTTATTTCAAAGTTAGAAGAATCAGGAGTGACAATGGAACTGAGTTCAAGAATTCTGTCATGAGAGCATTTTGTGAAGATAATGGGATCCTGCATGAGTTTTCAGCAGCAAAAACTCCACAACAAAATGGAGTAGTAGAAAGGAAGAACAGATCACTTATTGAAGTTGCAAGAACAATGCTTGAAGAATCTAAATTACCAACATATTTCTGGGCTGAAGCTGTAAATACTGCATGCTACACTCAAAATATTTCTCTAATCAATCAAGCAAAATGCATGACTCCCTATCTATTGTTCAAGAACAAGAAGCCAACTCTAAATTTTCTTCATGTCTTTGGCTGCAAATGTTATATCTTGAGAAATCAAACTGATCAGAATGGGAAGTTTGATGTTAAAGCAGATGAAGGAATTTTTGTTGGATATGCTATTGGTAAAGCATATAGAGTCTACAATCTAGAACCAACATTATTGTAGAATCAATACATGTTGTGTTTGATGATAAAAAGATTGAAGGACTGCAATATGGAGATTGCCATGAGAGCCTCAAATTTGACAATGTGGAGATGGTCAGTGATGACAGTGATGATGAAAGTGATCAAGAAACTACTACTAAGGATAGTGCAAGAAAATCTATCTCCAATGAAGCTGTTAATGTAATATCCGGGATATATCGTGTAATTATTTTTGCTAATAAATAATTATTATACGTGTTCAGTATCTATTTTGTGAATTATTTATTAAGTGTTAAATGTGTTTGAATGTTTAAAAATAATATTAATTGAGTATTTTAATTTTTATATGTCCAAAATAAAATATAGGTAATTGTCATATCTTCCTAATTATTTTTATGTTGATTTATGATTTTATGGGAAATATATGGATTTTACAAAAAAATCTGAGTATTTAAAAACTATTTTAGACAATCGGGAACCAACCGTCGTCATCCGTTTTTAAGTTTTTATAACCTGAAACTCTTCCGAGAACTCCTTCCTAACCTAATCGCAATATTCCGAGCATTTTTCATGTTTCGACTTTTTCGATCCGGAGTACGGTTTTTCCTGTGCGGGTCCCGGGGCAACATTTTCGATACATTATTCATTTCGGTAAATCAATAAAACTCGTATTTTCGATAAACGGGATCTTTTTATTAAACTATTACAATTATCACCTCGTAATACGTGTAACCAGGCGCTGAGACCAAGACCGCAGTACAAATTGTACTGATTTGGATAATTATCTCGAAAACCGGTACCGTTTGGATCAATTTTTATAAATAAACGTGCCGTTTTATATCCGGAATGATCCAACGGGATACTAATTTTCCGTAATTATAAATAGCCTCTACCGTATTTTATTTCGTACCAGAAATCATTTGCAAACAGTATTTACAGAATTTTTACAAAGAAAATACTATAATTATAAATTGTTCTTCGTAATCAAACACAAATTCGGAGGCGTTATCGATATCTGATTTTGGCGTACATATACTCAAAACAAAACTACTGAAATCTAGAATCCAAATCTTTCATCAAAACATACCCAGAAACATCAGGTGATTTCCTATTTAATTATTTATATTCGAATTTCTTGGTATTTAAATTATGAATTTTGTTCGAGAGATTGTTTGTATGATTTGATGATTGTATGTTATAGAGCTTGTTTTCCTGATCATTTTGGTATATTATACTCTTAATTTAGAGTTCAATAACATGTTTAATTTTAGGTTTGATTCTCAAAATTTAGAAATTAGGGTTTATATTACTTTGAATGTTTTCAATTCGATTTGGGGAAATCTTTGTTAGGGGTTTTCAATCGATCTTGATGGGTTCTTTGTGTTCCTTATCAAATTTGCAATCGAACCATGTATTTATATACCACAAACGATTCCTGAAAAGTACGGAGTTGTCTTTTGAAATTATCGCCGGAGTTCTTCGCGTGTCTGGCCGGTTTTTGGCCGAAAGTTCGACTGGGCAATTGTTGATGATGTTGGTTGACTGATTTGTGCTTCTGGGAAGAATCTGAATGAATCTCTGTTAAGAAACGAACTCAACCCACCAGTTTTTAGGCAGATTAAGGCCACCGGAGTTGACAAGGACCCGCCGGATTCTGGAAATCGGCCGGTGTTCTTGCCAACCCGTTTCCCTGTCTTGACCAGCGCCTCAACCCGATTTTGACCCGAGTTTGATTCCATTTTTCCTAAATCAAAAATCAGTAACCTGTTTCTGGATTTTCTTTTTATAAATAATTCAAAAATCCATTATTTAAATTCTGAAATTAATTTCTAATTTCTGGAAATTCCAAAAATCATTATTTTGATTCCAAAATTTATTTTTAATTCAAAAATAAATCTGAATTAATTAGTTAATTACTTTTAGTTAATAATTAATTGATTAATTGGTCAATTAATTCGAAAATTAATTGATTAATTGATTTAATTAATTATTAATTGATTTTAATTAATTTTTTAATTAGATTTAATTATTTAAAAATGATTTAAAAATTTCCAAAAAATAGTTTTGAGCTTTAAAATATTATTTTAAATTAGTTTCAAGGCTCGATAATTATTATAAAATTGTTTTGAAGCCCGATTTGGCCAATCGAACCCTGTTTATTACTTTAAATTGATCCAACGACCCGTTTTAATTCCGAAAAATGTTTTAAAAATCATTTTGAATACCCAAAAGTCTGTTTATAACCCGAGACTCCTTTATAAATGATATGTCATTGATTATATGACGTGTTATGTATTACATGTGACTTGTTGGTTGACTGTCTGTCTATATGTTAGGTGTTTACTTGTTTATAGCGTAACGTTCAATCCGTTAATCGGATTTGGGTGAAACGAAGGGTAGATAGAAGTGTATGTCGAATAGAATCGTATGAATTAAATATTGATAGATACTTATGATGCCTAGCAGAGTAAGCAAGGCGTAGGAAAGGGAAGCAGGTGATCAGAAAATGGAATCGACATGTAGAAAATACAGCCAATGATCGGAAAATAGAATCGAGGCTTAGGAAAAGTAGACGAGTGGTTGTTGAAGAGAGTCATTTGACGAATACAAGTGAAATTGGAATCGATTGTGATAAGGCAAGTACTTCTAAACCTTTTTCAAGATATAATGCAAATGTTTCTGAATTCTCTCGTGAAATATTGTTAAGTATTCAAAATAGCTCTGTTTTATATTGTAAGTACTTTGAATCATTCAGCCTTGAACCTGAGCCACATGATTTGATCCTGAGCCGTAAGTCTTATTCTTTGTGAACCATTTCTTGTTGATTTTCAGATACTAAACCACGCAAATATGACACTACTCTCCAAGTATACAACCACCAAACAACAAACACTGGAACAAAATTGTTTTAACATCCAGAAACTTTTATATTCAACCATACCTTGTGACTTCAAAGAACCAAACCTTATAAAATCATTGTTCATCTAATACCCGATTCTCATGCAGGCTGAAGGCCATTTCTTATACATACATCGATACCCCTTGTGATACTCATAAAATGTATTATGCCTTTATACAAATGTTTCATCACTGTTGATTAAGATCTTGATTTATTGAATTATATTGTTTATCATATTGAACTACTTTAGAATTGGATAGTTTTGTTTTTATAGGGACCAGATTCGTGGTCAGACCATATCAATGGTCAAGTTAGGCCAATGTGTGCCTTGGATCCAGTAATTAGAGCAGTGTTGTGTGCTTTGCTCGGGGTTAGTGCGTGACTGATCAGCAGCCTAACCTTGGTTTTAAAACTTAAAAATGAATATCCAATTTTAACGATTGTTTAGCAATAAATTTGATTTCTCTGAACCATTTCGTTTGATCATTGATTAACCTCAATTATTGTCATTGTGACTTGCTGAGCTAATTAGCTCACTCTTGTGAATCTTTTTATCTATTCTACAGTTAAGAAGGATACGGTTGATAGCGAGGTTTTTCCCAGTTCAATGTACGAACTAGGATTTCAGATTATGTTGGATCGAGCTAGCGGGAGCTTATCGCAGTAGCGAGATAGTAAGATTGTAAGAGTAATTTCATTATCAGTTGTAAGTTAACTTAGTTGGGATTTGGTACGTTGTAATAAAAGTTAAGGTTGTGGCTTGTTTTATACTTTAACCAGTTGCGGTCCGTGGTTATGTAAAGCAGGGTCATTGCAAATAATATTTTATATACAGGTTTATATATTGAGTATGTGTTGTGGACCCCAAACTTCTGACCCGGGTTTGGAGGGCGCCACAATTAACTCAACATTCGTCGAGTTACAAAATACATCATCCGTCGGTAGACAACCTGCATCATCCGTCGAGAGACAACCAGCCTTATCCGTCGGTACTCAAAATTCACCATCCGTCGGGTTATCAAAATGAGCTGAAAGTCAGAATAGATCACTTATAGAAAATTTCCCTCTCTCAAATCAAAGATCCATAAACTTGGGGGGAGTTTCAAATAATCAAAAATCAATCACACATCAAGACAGCAATGAGGCCTCTTCATCTAGAGCTAATATACCTCAACAAAGGAAATGGACAAAGGATCACCCCTTTGAGCTTATCATTGGTGATGTATCTTCTAGAGTTCAAACAAGGAGAGCAACTCAAGAAGAATGTCTATAGAGCAGCTTTCTTTCCAAGGAAGAACCAAAGAAGGTAGAAAAAGCTTTGTTGGATCCTGATTGGATTTTAGCTATGCAGGAAGAGCTAAACCAATTTGAGAGGAATAAGGTATGGGAGCTGGTGCCCAAGCCTAAAGAAAAGAATCCAATAGACACCAAATGGGTATTCAGAAATAAGATGGATGAAAATGGCATTGTAGTCAGGAATAAAGCTAGATTGGTTGCTAAGGGCTATTGTCAACAAGAAGAAATAGATTTTGATGAAACATTTGCTCCTGTTGCAAGACTTGAAACCATTATAATTTTCTTAGCCTATGCAGCTCATGCCAATTTCAAGGTCTATCAAATGGATGTTAAGAGTGCCTTTCTAAATGGAGATTTGGAGGAGAAAGTCTATGTAAGTCAGCCTCCTGGTTTTGAAGACTCAAATTTCCCAGATTATATCTACTATCTATTGAAAGCACTCTATGGATTGAAGCAAGCACCTAGAGCCTGGTATGACACTTTATCAAAGTTCCTTTTGAAAAATCACTTCACAAGAGGTACTGTAGATAAAACTTTATTCTTTAGAAATGTTAATGGATCTAGTATACTTGTTCAAATTTATGTATATGACATTATTTTTGGCTCTACAGATGAAAAACTTTGCAAAAAGTTCGCCAAATTGATGCAAAGTAAGTATGAAATGAGCATGATGGGAGAACTAACTTACTTTCTTGGCTTACAAGTTAGGCAAGTTAGTGATGGAATATTCATTAGTCAAACTAAATACATCTATGATCTATTAAAGAAGTTTGAACTAATGGATTGCACATCTGCAAAAACTCTCATGACCACTGCAACTAAACTTGAATTAAACATTACTGAAAAGTCTGTGGATATTTCAAGTTATAGGGGCATGGTTGGCTCACTTCTGTACTTAATGGCTAGTAGGCCAGATATAATGTTTGCTACATGTCTTTGTGCTAGATTTCAGGCTGATCCTAGAGAATCTCAATTAGTAGCTATTAAGAGAATTTTCAGATATCTCAAGGGAACACCAAAACTTGGTATTTGGTATCCTAGAGACTCTGGTTTTGATCTAACTGGTTATTCAGATGCAGATTATGCAGGTTGTAGAATTGATAGAAAAAGTACAACTGAAACCTGTCAATTTCTAGGAAATAAGCTTGTGTCCTGATTCAGTAAAATGCAAAATTCAGTTTCTACTTCCACAGCTGAAGCTGAATATATTCCTGCTGGCAGTTGTTGTGCACAGATTTTGTGGATGAAAAACCAACTGCTAGACTATGGTTTGCAAGTTGAAAGAATTCCCATTATCTGTGATAACACAAATGCAATTGCCATCACTGAAAATCCAATACAACATTCAAGGACAAAGCACATAGACATCAAGTACCACTTCATAAGGGAACATGTAATGAATGGTACTGTGGAACTACATTTTGTTCCAAGTGAAAATCAGCTTGCAGATCTATTTACCAAGCCACTGGATGAATCCACCTTTTCAAGGTTGGTAAGTAAGTTAGGTATGCTAAATTATTCTTAAAATTTTTACAAATATTTTGCAAGTTGTTATGCAGTCAGAAATTTAATTGATTTTTCAGTCTTGGATGAAATTTTAGCTAAGTCAAAATTTGCATCCCGACGGATGATCATTATCCATCGAGTTTGATCATCCTTCGCTATACAATTATCAAATAAAAAGCAATTACTTTTCTGGAATATTTTATGACTCGACGGGTAACTGATTTATCCTCATCCGTCAAATTGTCTTATTCTTAGCCGTTGATTCCCTGAACATTATCCATCAAGTATACTTACAGTTTATAAGCATAACACGACGGATAATTGAAGGAATTTTTTTTCAGTTTATTTTTTTACGGCTATTTTGGGCAATTCTTATTGGTTACTTTATTTTACTTTATTATTTTTGACAGTTATTTTTGAGATAGTATAAAATCTTAATCCATTTCCATTACTTTTCTTTTATCATTCTCAAATCTTCTACTCTAAATTCTCTCTTTCTCAAAAGCAATTATCATCTCTATCTCTGCAATTTCCACTCTCTAACAATGGCACTAGTTGTCAAGATCATGTCACAAACTGGATTTATCTATGAGAAGAACAACTTCACGGCTCTAGTAAACAAGGGGATTCAACAGTCTAGTGACTACCATAAAATGATGGATTTTGTGAAGAACTGCAAACTCAACTATGCGATGCTAGAATCACCCCCCATCTTTTGTGAGGTTGTTGAGGAAATGTGGTCAACTGCTGTGTACAACTCAACTGATAAGACCATCACACTCACTATTAAAGGTAAAGAATTCTATATTAATAGTGATGTTATTAAAGCATGTTTCAAAATTCCTGATAATACTGTAACTTCACCACACACAGACACTGACATTGTTAATATGCTTAACTCCATGAACTATGCACTCTCTACTTCTAAGTTAAGTGAAATTAGGAGGTTGGGTCTTAGGAAGGAATAAAGTTATCTATGTGATGTAGTTACTAAGGTATTCTCTGGTAAAATCAGTAATTTTGATTTTTTTCAATATATCAATGCTTAACATGCTTTACATGCTTGTCACTGATAAGTTCTTTAATTTTAGTGACCTTGTTCTGTTTGAGTTGGGGTTTAAATTAGGTGAGTAAAATAAGAGGGGTAAAAATATTTACTATGCTAAATTTTTCATGATGTTAGCTAACCACCTCTCTGAGGGAATTGTGCTTGAGAACCCAATCAACAAATTAGATTGTTGAGTTCAAGAGAGAAGAATTATTGCAGATTTGAACAGGGCAAACCATCACAAAAAGGTGTCACTCTTCTATTTCCATGTAACGGAAGCACCTCAGGTAAGTGAGGTAAGTTCATCTGTCTCTACTATTCCAACCTCAAAAATTTCTTTGCTATTTAGTGTAGCTATGGCAACTGTGTCAATGACCCAACAGTTGCCTACCCAAGCTACCAAATCCAAAATTTCTAAATCCAAGTCAAAGAAAGCCCCCTCTGGTATCTCTCAAAAGATGCCAGTTGCAAAATCCACCAAATCTAAAGAGGGGAGTATGAAGGTGGGTAAGGTAGGTGAGGGACAGGGTGAACATTAAAGAAACCCTAAGGATAAGGTTGGAGAGGTGAGTGTTTCCCATCCTAGCCACACTGTAGTTTCCCAAAAAACTGCAGTGCTTAATAAGGAAATTAGCTCATTGCTAGTTGCATCCTCCCAAAAGGATGTGACTATTGAACAAAGCTCTCAGCCAAGAGCACAGGCCAAAAGGGTAAGGGACACAAGCTCACCCCAAACCTATACAAGAAAGAAGAAACCAAAAACCCTCGGGGATGCACAGGGTTCACACACTGTGCAAACTGGTGCTAAA
The DNA here is from genome assembly GCF_009905375.1 of Apium graveolens. Classification (NCBI taxonomy): domain Eukaryota; kingdom Viridiplantae; phylum Streptophyta; class Magnoliopsida; order Apiales; family Apiaceae; genus Apium; species Apium graveolens. Next base: position 30,212,439 of record NC_133654.1, on the reverse strand, counting down.
GACACAGTCACTACACCTTTCCAAAGTCAATTTGATGTGGCTCCAATAAATGTGGAGTCACAGCCAAAATCTTTAGTTATAGAAGCACCCCAAACACCAAATTCTCCCACAAACTCTCTGGATGTGGATATGATCAACACATCGATTCTTGATTCCCCTTCTTTAACTCTATTGGGGAAGCCAAAATCTAGTGCAAGTGAGCATCATCTTTTGGATGATTTATTGGCTCACTTGCCAATTCTTTCAGGAACTGTTGAGACATCTGTGCCAAAATACTCATCAATCTGCACAGAGTCCATAATAGTTTCCACTCCAAACTCATTTATTCCTACTTTCTCGATGGATATTGTTCATCCGTCGAGTAGTAATTGTATCCCGATGGATAAGCTTAACAGCAGTTATCCATCGGCTAGCCAAACTACTACCCCGACGGATGTCCCCTATCCGTCGAGTGTCTCTGCACAGCTTCAAATTTCCTCAATTATCTCAAGTGCAGAAGACTTAGTGGTAGTACAATCACTTCTAGGATTGAGGGAAGGGAGTGAAAATATGAGTGAGAGTCTGGGTTGCTCCCAGGAAAATATGCAATCCACTTCTTCAGGATTGGCAAAAGAGAGTGAGAGGAGTCCCACCTTAGATAGTGAAGGTGAGGGTGTGAGGGTGGGGAGCCAAGATGAGACCTTGATGCAAGAGAAGAGAGATTATGAGAGAAAAGCAGGTACTGAAGATATAAGGGTGGATGTTATTGTAAGTGAGTTAATGAATGTCCAGGATGCAGACATGGAGGGACTATCTCAGCAACCTCAAGCTGTTATAGATTTCACCTCCCTTGATGCTGAGACATTTACTCACCCTGTTTCAGCATATCAACTTCTAGCTGAACAGGGCAATGACAATGTAGAAAGAATGCTTAACTTGATGCATACCACATAGTCAATGCTAAGAGCTAAGAATGCCATCACAGCTTTGCCCTCTACAGCTGGTGATATTGATTATGAGACTGGTGGTTCAGAAGAATTCTTTGGAGGTGAAGGTGGAGATAGTGAAGAAGAGCCATTGGACATAGGGGGAGAAGTAGGCTCCAGTTCAAGATCAGGCATGCCATCATGGGCATTTTCAAAGCACTGTGATGAACACTACTTCAAGACAACCCTGATTCAACTCATAAATCAGACAAATTCTGCTCTTCAAACCACCACAAATGCCAACACCAAAAATCTCCTTCAAGCACATCTTGCCTCTCTGCAACTACAACAAATTCAAGGTTTTCAACATGCTCGAGATGTCAACACTATCAAAGGTGATATTGATGACATGAAAAAGGCCATTTTTGACAAGATGGACTCTAAAATTCCAGAAGCTACAATGCTTGACATCAAGAGACAACTCAGGAAAAATTCTGATCTTGCCACAAAGATAGATGCCTTAGATACAAGAATGTCAGCAATGGAAGCATCTCTTACAGCAATTCATCTACACCAAGCTCAACAGACAGACTTGCTTCAGAAACTGGTGGTTGCACATACCTCCTCTACTCAACTTGCTGATAACAAAAAGGGGGAGAAAGAAAACTCTAGGAGTGAGGGGGAGAAAAAAGTGCTCAACATTGAAGTTAGCAAAGTAATTGTGCCTTCAATTACTTTCACCAAGCCACCAACCAAAGACAGCATTGATTTGATAAATGAAGCAGCAGCCAATATAAAAGCAGCTGAAAAGGAGCAGTTGATTCCAATCAACTGGGAGAAAATTAATGAGGACATTCAAAAGAAGTTTGGGCTAGCAAAGAAGCCAGAAAAGTCAGCCATTCATCACTCTCAAGTCAGGCAAATCTCTGTGAATGAAATGAGCATGAACTATCTGGAAAGAAGACAGCCATCTTGCATCAAATCTCCAAAGGCTGAAATAATTTAGAAGCCAAGGGTGAATTATCCAAAATCATCACAAAAGAACCCCTTGGACATAGTGTATGAGACACCTAAGCCAGATGAGAAGAAACTGTTGTCAAGATCCATTGCCTTCTACAAGGATCCAACTGATTCAGCTTTGAAAAGGAGAATTGCTAAAGTTTTCAGGAATGGTAAAGAAATTTGTGTGGTGGCTGGACACCCTCAATTTGCTAAAGCAAAGAGAGAAGAAAAGGGAAGATTGAAGCAAGAAAAGAAGCAAGCTGCTCTAGATGCTAAAAAGGTTAAACAAAGGAAAGAGCAAGTTGCTATCTTAGCCAAATTGCAAGATGTGAAAACCATTCAACAAATCTCTGCCAAGCCATCTGAAATCACTGAATCTCAAGATCTAAAGAAGCAAAGTGAACCACAACTGAAGAAGACTCACAGATACAAGGAATTGGCTAAAAGAACGAAAAGAAAATTGGACCCTGTTGATAAAGAATTGGAGGATCAATTTCCAAAGGAATCCACTCCAACTACAACTCAAGCATCAAAACCCTCAATGGTATTTGAAGATATTAAGGTGGTGGATCCTTACAGGAACATTCATGGTGAACCTATTGTGCATAAGGATGAACCAATAGACTGGGAAAGTCTACCAATTTCTGACTTCAATTTGCCAATCCTTAACAAGCCAAAGAGAACAAAGTCAACAGCAGTCAAGAAAGTGAAGTTGTCCCCTCTCAAATCCAAATCTCTAATCAAAGCTCAATCCAAAGTCAGTAAGGGAGATTACATGTACTTATCTGACATCAAGGAATTCTCTGATCTAAAACTCTATCTAGATGAACTAGAAGAAGTTAGAGGGATTGATGCCTACAGGAATCTACCTGAAAGGTTAGTTTTCAAGTATAAGGGAGGAAAGAAGATTGGATGGCCACTTCACAGGATCCTTCAAGAAAGCCAATCTGTGCTGATTAAGGTTTATTCATCATTCAAGAAGAACTTTGGATTCAATGTTATAACAAGAAGACTTGTTCTTAAGAAGATTGAAGAACTGAGGAGTATTAGAGCCAAAGATGCACTCCCAAAGACTCTTAATATTCCCTACACAGGAAGTAGAGTGCATCTAAGGCCCTACTGGCTGATGGAGTTCATGGATGACAAAGGAGTTAGAAGATTTTTCAGATTAGAAGACCAATTGAGAATCTCTAGCAATGAGACTCTTTTGGAAATGCAAGAAAAGCTAAATCTCTCATAATCTGATGAACTGGAATTCCACAGACAGCTTCAAAATCAGATAGAAAAAAACAACAGAAAGCTTGGGAAGAGATCCGGATCTTCAAAGAAATAGATTAATTAGCTCAGGCTAGAGGAGCACCTTGAAAATGACTATGAGCCAATCTTTGTACATTTTGTTAATTGAAGCACTTTACAGTTTTATCTACTCACCTTTAAAAGCTGTATTTTTAGGGTGTTTTGTTATCATCAAGTTTCTCTTAATTTATGGCTACAATTCCAGTAGACATAAATTAGGGGAGATTGTTGTGGATTTGTTGTGAACTTGATGATTTCATTAACAAAACACCTTAGTAGATTTTAGTTAGTGAAAAATGTAGCACTCGACGGATAAGGAATATAGTCCCGACGGATGACTCAACATAGTCCCGACGGATGATGATCAATTATCCATCGAGTGAGTAGCTTATGTAATAATGAGTCTGTAGCACATTTCTGCATACACCTTGTTTAGATTCTGTAGTAGCACTCAAGTCATGTTGACTTTAATTAGATATGCAGAATAGGTTGATTATTGTACATAGATGATGTCTTGTAATTCTGTATAAATGAAATGAAGTCAAGTGTCAGATTGCTACCCGACGGATAAACAACAATGCCACTCGACGGATGATCAACTAGGCAACCCGACGGATGATCATGTACCCGACAGATAATCAATTCAAACATCAGTTGACAGTGACAACACAGTCACATACGTCGAGTGTATGCAAAAGGAATGTGGAAGCCTATTCAACTGGGTTTTAGTAAACAAAGAAGCATTGCAATTTCCATGCTATTATGAAGATATTCAAAGATGCTGGAATAGAGTAATGAAGCAGCATGATATTAGACTTGATAGGTTTTGTTTTATTATCTTGTCTTATTATTTTATAATCTTGGTCATATATAAACCAAGAAGTAGCAAATAAAAAGAACACTAAGCAAGAAAATTCTCAGAGAAACATTTGTAAGCTGTATTCTTAGTATTTCTCTGAAAACTTAGTTGTTGATTTTTGTAAGCAGCTGTGAGTAAATCTTGCTACACAGAGTTCTCTTGATATAATATATATCTCTGGTGGATACATTCAAATCCACCAGAAAATTTTTAAAGACTTGTATTTTTAATTACTTGTATTTTGATTTTACTAACTTCTTATTCCGCACTCTGCAAATCAAACACTTTTATATTATTAATATAGAACATTTTATAATTTGTGAAAAAGGTTCAAGAATTCCATTCAACCCCCTTCTGTAATTCTTGTTGCATTATTAGGGACTAACAATTGGTATCCGAGCGAGCTCTTGATAAACAAAGAGTTTAAAGATCACAACAAAACAGCAAGATGAACAAGAAGAAGGTTGGAGTCAAGATTCCTTTTCTGGACAAAGATAATTACCATCACTAGAAGGTAAAGATGCATCTTAATTTACTTTCTCAAGATGAGGCCTATGTAGATTGCATAGAAAGAGACCCTCATGTACCAATGAGAGCTGCAACTGGAAATGAGCCATCTGTCCCCAAGCCAAGGTCATACTCCATACCTAATATTTACCGATTAATCCCTAATCGGTACCCAAATCGCTTAGTACCGATTACCGATTTTTACAACCATGGTTGTAACTTGTAACTATTTTTTTTACAAAAATAATTAGTGGGGTCTAGTGCAGTAATATATTTCTTTTGGTATCATACTCCTATATTCAATATCAAATGATTTTTTTATATACAGAAATTAACAAAAAGACTTTAGAGGGTGTATATTGTTGTGGTTATGATTATCTCTTCTTTTCTTTCCTGTTATAAAAATATTATTCCTATTTAAAAGTATTTTTAAAATAATATTATAGGGAATATTATTCCCTCTCGCTCATTTTTTTATCATTTTATTTTAAAAATATCTCAGCCTTTTATTTATACTTTGTACAAATAATTTCTTTAATTCTTTTAAACTCGAGGCCCCCTAAACAATCGGGTGCGAGAGATGGAGTAATTATTTATTTATTCTAAAATATGGCATATGATTATAAATTACAAAAATGCCGAGCGCACAACTACATACCAAACATCGGTATGTACATTTTGTTTGTATTTAGATTTTCTCTTTGTTACTAATCTAGAACTAGTGGAAAGTAAAAGATTGGTTCATTTTGCTAGCTACGATGAATATTCACAGATTTTTAGCTGATTTCAGAGGGGTTGATTAAATAATTTGTTTCTTAATTTCATCCTTCTGAGGTATTATTAGGTATGCAGTAGTAAGAGTCCAAGAAACAATATGCTCCGTCCTGTTAAAATGAGTGGAATGAGATAACAAAATTTGTGAATAAAACAGTAGATATGCTCCCTATAGAGTTTAGACGCAATGAGATTGTGATGAGGGAAGAATATGAAGTACTGCTTTTCTGTAATCAATTTTGTAAAGAAGATGACTACAAAAGTAGGAAATAAACTCTAGTTTTATTCCGAAAATTTAACAGAAAGGAAGAAAATATTGACAGCATTCGGGCAAAATAAGATACACAGGGTTCAATTTCTAACCATAATAATAGATTATAGCCTTATGACATTATAATATTGTGGTTTGTATGTTTCATTTATATAGTCCTATAAATTTATGTAAACACTTGTGTACTATCAACATAGTAACATACTCATGTAGTGTACCCAGCAAACGAAACTGGTCAACCAATATTGCACAAGAGAAGCTCTCTCAATCCATATTACATAACAGGGAACAATTAACATTGTCATCGTCGTTTTTTGTACCGAGTGTTTGACATACATTTTACAGCATGAATACTAGCCTGTATAATTATAAATAAATTAGATAAAAATTAATAAAAAGAAAAGCTCAACGCAAAATTGGAACACAGCTCAGAGCTAGCTGCTATTGGATCATTTCTGGTGTCATACCTGTGTCACTGTCCATCTTCCCGGACTGGTCATCAATGGCCTGAACTTCTGTTCCCATATGGATTGCTACTGCTGAATCCATTTCGACTTCGTCCATCTTTTCGTTTTGTATTCCTGAATTTGGATGCACCACTGTCTATGTTAATACAGACCTTCGGAGGGCTATCAAAGCAAAATGAAGCTGCCACCCCCTGCAAAGAATTTATTAATTGGTCATTGGCTTGGGTGAGTATTCAAAAAAATCATTCACAAAATTTATGCAATAGAAATGAGATACTGAACAAACCGAAAACAGAATAGACATAAAGATCAACTTATCTCGCAATAAAGACTGGCAGATTATATAACTATTTGTTATGTATTCTAGTTATGTACTGCAGCAAAATTGCCATCCTGACTGGCACAAATAATTTGTGTATCCCTAGTTTGTAATTTTGGTGGATGAATCGAAATGCACCAATGGCTTTGTGCAGTTAATAATTAAAAATCATATGTACTTCCAATAGTACCACACCAAATTGAAGGATAAACCTATACACATAGTAATAAGTCCTCCCTCTGTCCTATAATAACTGACGTTATATAAAATTTTAAAGTCAAACTGAGCTAACTTTGACCAATAATTATTAATTATTATTAGACATAAAAATTATGAAAAAGATATATTTGATTTACTATTAAATAAAAATTTTAAATTTATAAAGTTATTAATAAATAATATATAATTTGCAGTCAAACTTAAATGAGTTTGACTTTTAAAATTTGTATACCGCCAATAAATTCAGGACCGGGGGGAGGGGTATTATCCAAGCAAATGATGAATTTGGAGACTCCCTGATCCTATTTTTACATCCCTCACATGTAGATGAACTGCTGAAAATGAGACTGCATCAGTAAGTACTAAGAGTCACCTGCAGATCAAGGCGGTGAACATTAAAGATGTCCTTGCTAGAATGTGAATTGTATGCTAATACATAAGATCTATATGCTTCTTTAGCAGACTTGTTCAGATAATAATTGTTAGACACCAACTTTTCCTGCACATATAAAAAGAAGTTAATTGTACAAGGCACCGAGGTGTACACAATTACAAGGAAAATAATAATTATATACACATGCAAGTTACCAGATGAGATTGCACATTAGCCAGCTTCTTTTCAGGAAATTCATACTCTTTTACAGGCACCTTAGCTGCCTGAAAATTCAATGTAATATTCAAATAATATGGATATTTACAAATTTTATTTAAACAATTTAGTAAATAGCATTTGAGTTTAAAAGCTTTTTAGAAGAACATAGCTATTTACCATACACTTTTATGATGGCTATTTAGTTCATCGCTGTGTTATGAACTTCTGTAATCAAAACCAGTCATCTTTTATATAATAACCCACATCAAATTTATATTCAAACAAACCAAGAAACAATGCGTTTGGACGATTTGTACTAGCTTGAATAATCTTAACTGTTGCAAATAATATTATAGTACTTGAAAAAAGACATTGTCATGGGTCCCACCTAGAAACCTAATAATACAAGATAAACAAAAAATGTCGATAAAAATAGCAAGACTCTATTATCAGAACTAGTAACATTTGTGTTTGTTAGTGTTGGATCATTATTATATGTCCTCTATTAATGTATTGCTAACCCATGAATCTATGCAAGACCTTAAGATGGCTGAGGAACTGCAACTCTTCCGGTGTCAGGAAAAGCAGGGCATTTCCTTTTGAACCTTCACCACGAGCTGTTCGACCAACTCTATGCACATATTCCTGAATTAGGTATCAAAAGCATGTTTAACAAGGTGAAAATTAGATGTTTAACAAGATGCAATGATAGTATTCATTTTTTCATTTATAACATGAAAACTAAAGCAACAAGTACAAGTGTACAACAATTAATAAAAAATTGATCAACACCTTACGATCATCTGGCGGATCGTACTGAATAATCCAGTCCTACAATCAATGTAAAACACAAATTAGCATTCAGTAACATAGTGGTTCTGTTCCTATAGTCAGAGAGAGACGCACTAGAGGGGTAAATCCTCATCTCACGATGATAATGGAGCACCATGAAATACAGCACTTAAAACAATTACTCAAAAAATATTGCTATCCATATATACAAGACTAGAGTGTAGTTCTATACGCATAGTAAATTTGTAATGAACTAGTATCTCAATTTCAAAATAAAACTATTAACCCTACTTAGTATTACTTCTTAATTCATACAACCTGTCGAATTCAAACTCCATAAGCAAAAATATTAAAGAATCACATACCACAGAGGGAATATCAAGACCACGAGCAGCAACATTGGTACACAACAACATTCCTTTCTCTGCTTTACAGAAGTCAAAGAAAGTAGTAGTTCGTTTCTGCTGCTTTTGCTGTCCATGAATGTCGAAGCAATCCACGTGAATGTACTTCAGCAGTTCTGAATGAAATTTAACAGAGTCGACTGAAGAAAAGAAAACCATCACTTTCTGGGATTGATGTCGCTTTAGGAATGAATAGAGTACAATAAATCTCTTGGCACATGGCACAACACAATAGCCTTGCTCCAGTCCTTCGTTAGTGACCTACAGATCATTACTTGTCATTCATGACCAAACAACAGTTTATTTAATAATCATGTGTTGAGTAAGATAATTTGTTTACCCAATTCCTTTCATCATCTACACCAACGTAGACAGGATCTTTCAAGGATAAGCATGCAAGATCGGCAACCTGGAAAAGACAAAAAGAAGACATCGTGATAACAAAATTTGGGTTGTGCGTGTGATACTGTGATATTCAAAAGAATGCATTTGAAATTTAAATCTAACACATTACAGTAAAAGTGGCTATGTGCAATACAATACAAGAATTAAGGACTGTGCAGTGCCCGAGTGGTGGCAAAGCACTCCTAGCTAGTGCTAGAAGAGCCCCCCTCCCCTACCAAATATATATCAACTACCAAAAAAGTGCAATATAGCAAGGACCTAGGTAGAGTATAAAAGACTCTGCGGGATTTATATATCCAATACCTTCTCAGTCTGGGTAGCAGAGAAAAGAGCTGCTTGCCTCTCCTGCAATTCAAGTAACAGATAATCTTAGAGACTAAAGGACAAGTAACGTTAGTTGAGCACTTTCTTCAAATACTACGACAAGTTTACTGAAATTGCTAGAGTGAAACACAACAAGGCAAATAACATTCTGTCGGTGAAACATCAAAATAATTGTAACATGAAACATAATATCAGATTTTTGTATAACAAGGATGCCAGGAACTAAGACCTTGGGTAAAATTTTAATTATTTGCTTCATTTCTTCTTCAAAGTTTGCTTCCAAAATTCTGTCAGCTTCATCAATTGTCAAACACTGCAACATCCAAAATACGACTGATAAAATAGGCTAATCTGTAATATATAAACAGCCATAAAAAAAAATAGCAATGTTGAAGGAGACATGCTTGAGAATTAATTGAATCAAATGCAGGTGATGCTTCTAAAGCTTTTGAAGTGGCAAAATATGAATATAAATGCTGCAGTACAGGGCATTACAGTTTTCTTAGCTACCGATTCACAGCATTCAACAGAATGGGAAAGTCACTAGGTTATAGACACTTTTACTTATATCGAAAGTCGAAACTGAAGTGCTAATCTAACTCTCAAATCCCAAGATCATAGTTATATTAATTATATTTTCTCAATTTCAGTATATGACAGAGTTTATCTACTCGATGTGACTTTCAGACAGGTATTTTTTTAGGAAATAGCGCAATAGCTATACCAGCTGACATGATTAAAATATCACCAATCTACCATTTCAATATACATTTCTATAGCATGATGACCATATAGTAGAACAGTTTCAATTAATAACAATATCCACAGCCAGAGGCGAGAACAAATGAAGATGTAATTCCAACATAAGAGGGGGAAATGTACACCAAACAAACTATCAAATTATTAAGTAAAAAAATGTCTTGTTACATGTTTCAGACATAGACCACTTAGTCTGCAAATGCATAATGACTCAATCTACACATCTATATAATCGCATTCTCATCATCCTCTTAGTTGTTCTTAAAGCTAACAGAATATCTAGGAGAAACTAAAACTAAAAATCCCTCCATATTTTCACCAAACTTTCTGCCATGTTGTCCTAATTACATTGAGTTGAAATGAGCGTATATTGGTCTTGATGAACTTGGTAGCACAAGAGAGGCATATAATCCATCAAGGTTTGCTTATATGAAAGTTTAGTGTGGTAAAAATGATAGCCAGGGATACCTTTAGACGATTGTATATAAACCCCTTGGTGTTTTGAAGATGATCAAGAAGTCGCCCAGGGGTTGCTACCAATAAATTAACTCCTTTAGCTAGTCGCTCTGCCTCGGTCTTCCTTGCTGAACCACCAATGACCAACCCGTGAGTCTGAGAATGATACTTTAGAAGTTCCTTTGCAACTGCATGTGTCTGCAATTTTTAAACATTAGTTTAATTAGATGAGTTAGTTGATAATGTCAGCCAAAACTTGAAATATCAGTAGTCAAAAGCCAGTAGATAAATAAAACATCACATGAGTGAAATTAATTAACATTTCTAGTATTGTGCTAAATTTGGAATATAAATTGTATAACATAACACAATGTAGAAGCATAATCTATCTTCCATATTTCTAGAAAGTCGATGAATATCTATATTACAAGGAATTGTTTATGCCATACCAGAAGAAATAAATCTTGAATGATATAAATGATCTTTTCTGTTAGGAATAAAACTCGATTGGCTTATAAATAATCGTTCATTCATTTAGATTGTTTGGTTACCGTATCTTTTTAAGCTAAAAGAAACGAATTATATACCTTAATTTGAAAGGAAAAAAGGAAGAATCTGAATGGTTCATTTCAAAATTTTCTGAACAATTCTGCAATATTATTCAATCAACACGGACCATTCATATTTTAACACACACCTCGTTAGTCAGGTTAAGTACGTGTGAAGTCAACTACATTTTACTTGCTCCTATTTATATAGAAGTATCAGTATAGAGAATGTAATGTTATATTTTTGTAACTCAAACTTGGTACCAAGTCTCTCTTTCCAAATGCTTTTTTCTCTAAGCTCTGCTCTTCCTCTACAAATTTGTGCAAATCTATCTATGATTCTCTGTTTATATACTCAGTAACCAAACAATTTTTGGTGCTAATATTTTGTACAATTTTTTTTAAGCCACTACACTCACATATCACACTCAAAACTCACATCTGATTCACCAGATAACTGGATTTATCTCAAAATCCATTAAATCAACTTTGATTCACCTTCAAATCATTATTAATAGCTTTCTTTGGACCAGGCGCATCTCATTTTGTTGGAATCATTCAATCCAGATTCAACTCACAGAAAAAAGGATATCTTGGTGCTGATACTGTCTTTACTTAGTAAAGTCTGAAAAATCAGAAAAATTAGGAGACTAGCTGATTCAATTTTAATCTGTCTATAGAGTTCCTGAAGTTTACTATATCTAGAAAATCTTTCTCGTGTTCATTTAAAGTGTGAATGCAATTAGTTCTTTATAGAAATCAAAGAGAAGTATATGATAATAAGGTGGACAAACTTTGGCTCAATTATAGTAAAAATTACATGTGTAAGAAGAAGCATTAGGATGAGTACGAAACTGTGACCAATACAACAGAATTTATGGTTTACGGAAAAGCAAACTATGCTTGCCGCTCAGCAACTTGAGGGAATTCCAAATCATGGTACAAATCATATGTTATAAAAAACAAAGAATTTGGATAGACCAGAATTTAAAGCAGGCTTTCTGCTGTCCAAATTTTGGTACATGTCCTCTAACTTGGTGCTTATAAAGTTTTTAAAAATACTCGCTCAAACTGAATGTTTCTCGGCGAGAGAAACACAGAAGAGTCTGGTAATGCTTCAAACAGATGTCATAAACAATAATTGATGGATTTAGTAAAGAAAGATTTCGCCTAGTAATTAAATGATATTCAATAGAGATAGTAATTTATTGAAAAACCATAAACAACATGTAGTGATGATCCTTAAAAGTAAGTTTGCAGGTTTTGAATTTAAAACTCTCAGGAAAATCGTTACAAGGATCTCCAACTTAAAAGTGTAGTTAACAACAATTTTAAATTTACTTTGATGAGAGTTGAGGACTATACCTGTATGGCAAGTTCCCTAGTTGGGCAAATGATGATAACACCCGTTCCATTCCGAGGAGCAAAATGAAGCTGATAAAGCAACTCAACTGCTGGTACTAAAAAGGCAAGTGTCTTCCCGGAACCTGTCCTCGCAGCACCAAGAACATCTATGCCTTTAATAAGAAGTGGCAAAGATCTAGCTTGAATCTGCAATTGCATATAGTTTTACTTGAGAAAGGCAGGTCCATACACAAGAAAGTAATTGCTTTATAAATGTTTTATGTACTATTAAATCAGAAGTACTGCTTGCTGGATGAAGGACAGTATAAACACTCAATTACTCAAAAGCCACAGATGTTATCAGCAAAACAAATATTATTATCAAACAGTTGTCTCTGTCTAAATAGCTAAACTTTATAGTTCCAATCTCAAGATCCTGGTTTCCTATATTAGGGAAAAATTAACAATATTCATCAGTTAGAAAATAGATCTTTCTTCAGTCTTATAGAATATTGGTTACTGAAATTCGCGAAACCCCGAACTATTACTTGTAACAACAATATACGAGTATCACAAAACCTATAAGGCGGTGGCAATCAAGTAATCTTGAAATTTAATACATGCTTGTCATAATCCGTCTATATAGGCATTACCCTAAAAATATTTTTTATATTAGATAAAAAGGTGCGTAAATCTTATACAAATCAGCACCATGGGTAACTTACTGATTACATAAACTAAGTAACAAAAAGATGAAAACTTTACTATCAAATTCATCATTTTCACAAACAGTTAAAACCAAAAGTGTATTACAAAACATAAGAAAAAAGGTATTACTGTTTGATACCTCAGTAGTGTAATGAAAACCCATATCTTTAATTGCTTTCATGGTAGGTTCAGACAAACTCATCGACTCAAACATCACACTGCTCATAATCCCACTCCCACTTTTCACCTTCTTCTTCTTAATCTTCTTCTCCTCTTCAACCTCATCCCCTTGTTCAACCTCATTATCGTGCTCAACCTCTTTCGTTCCCACGAATTCTTTTTCCTCACCCCCACTTTCTCCCTTTTCATTCATCTCCCCGGAACACAATTTCTCATCCTCTTTCTTACCTCTCTTCCTCTTACGTTTCTTCTTCACACTCTCATATCCTAGTTTAGGGTTCTGGGTTGGGTTCGTATCAGGAATTATCTCATTATTGGCCATGTAATCTAACTATCTAGTTCAGCATGTATGTGTATGTTACACACTTTGTTAATTAAAATTTACAAACATATACACAGGCTATTTATTACAGGAGAGCACCTTCAACCCTAACAACATTAGAAATAATTATTGTGTATTGTCTTTTAACCACATTGTAAAATATTAAATTGTATATTTATTATAATTTTGTATTAATTTATTTGGCATTTTATCATTTTAATTTTGTATTTTCATATTTTGAGTTTTAGAAATAACTAGGTTTAGACCCTGCGATGCAGAGGATAATTTATAAATAATTTTATAATATTTTTATAATTTTAAAATTTTCTTTTAAAAAATGTTATGTTTATTAATTTAGTCTTATAATTTGATTTATTTAATTTTAATGGTAATTTATTTTTAAACATGTCAAGAAATATATATCTTTTCAAGTCCTTTTATATTTGTTAACTTATTTACAACTATATTTTTGAAAAATATTAATTTTAATAAATCTAAATATCTACTTTTTGTATAACTTCACATTATATTTGTTAATATTTTTTAAATTTTTTAGAATTAGCATTAAAAATATATGTGTAAGTGAAATTTGTAACAAAAAATTATGTCACCTTAAAGGTTTTATTTGATAATATGTCTATGTGTTGATTATTATTTTACCAAAAAATAGTGTAGTAAAATTTATTTTTATATATTTATTATTAGTATTTTCTCTTATTTATATCTTTATAAATTATTTTGTATATAATATATCTTCAAATATGTCAAGTAATATATAATATATTTTCAATTTTTTTATATTTGTTTTGTAGTGGTTATGTTATGGTTATTATATTTTATATATAAATATGTTACATTTTTTTTGTTTTCATGTTAATTTGGTTCTCTACATTTTAGTATTTTTTTGGAATTTATATTTATTTATGTATTACATATTTTTTATTCATATTAATATTTTGAATATTATAATAGTTTAACTTTAGTTAATTTATCATTATTGTCAATACTTACATATTAAAAATGTATTAGAAACAATTAGATTTTATTGTGAAAATTATCTAAATGTGTTTCTTATTTTATATAAAAATAAAATTATCTATTCGAAAATATTTTAAATCAAACTAACATATTTCAATTTTTTATAAAAAAAAATTCTATTTTAACTAAATTAACAAATGATTTCTTAATTGTTACTTATATTTATTTTTATTAAGATAATTTTTGCTTGTATTAGATATTTATATATAATATAATACTTATTTTATTATTTTATATTATTTAAGTATATATATTTATAGTTCAATTTGTTAATTAGTTATCTATTTTGTTTGTTATAAAAATTATTAGCTATTATAATGGTATATTAGAATAAATGAAAAATCTACTCATTTAAGAATGTGTAGTTATAGTTTAATTTCTTAATTAATTACTTATCGTGTTTTTTATACAGATTATTAAGTATTATAATGGAATATTATAATAAATTAAATAAATATAGTATGTAATGTATTTTATCAAATTTATATTCAATTTGAAATTATAATAGTTTTATTATTATTATTATTATTATTATTATTATATTTATTTCCTTGTTTTTATGTTTTATTGGATTGATGTACTCTAAATTTTTTAAAACAAATAAAACACATGTAATATTTATACCTAAATATAATATAAATGTGTTTCTTATTTTATAAGATAAAAATAAAATTATCTATTCAAAAATATTTTAAATCAAACTAACATATTTCAAGTTTTTTTTATTAAAAAAATGATTGTACTTTAACTTGATTAAGAGATGATTTCTTAATTGTTACTTATATTTATTTTTATTAAGATAATTGTTGCTTGTGTTAGATATTTATATATAATATAATACTTTTATTATTATTTTATATTATTTAAGGATATATATTTATAGTTCAATTTGTTAATTATTTTTTTATTAAGATAATTGTTGCTTGTATTAGATATTTATATATAATATAATACTTTTATTATTATTTTATATTATTTAAGGATATATATTTATTGTTCAATTTGTTAATTAGTTATCTATTTTGTTTGTTATACAAATTATTAGCTATTATAATGGTATATTAGAATAAATGAAAAACTCAACCTATTGTACCTACACTTTACCAAACCGTACCACTAAAATATATAGGATATAATTATTGTGTATTGTCTTTTAACCACACCTTTAAAATATTAAAATGTATATTTATTATAATTTTGTATTAATTTATTTGACATTTTATCATTTTAATTTTGTATTTTCATATTTTTGATTTTATAAAGTATGATTTTATTATTAACTATATTTATTAATTTTAATACATATAAGCTTATAACCCGTACTAACCACGGAATGAAAGACTGATAAAAGCCCTGAGAATGACGACATAGTAACTACTTAGTAACATAAGTTATTTCAATATAAAAACTGAGTGACAATTTTGTAATAATAATGCACATCTCGTTTATTTATAAAAATAGTTTTGATGTTGTATTATATTTTATTAAAAGCTTAGGTAAATTACCTAAGGTCATCCTTAGGGTCATCAAGCTCTTTAATTTTTATATTATATTTTATTAATATTTATTAGAAGATTTTATAACGTTGGAAATTTATGTTAATATAATATAATTTAATATGTGAGTAGTTGTAAAAAAATTATAGGATAAGTAATATTCTTAAAATAGAAAATATAGAATATATTTTAAATATAACATAATATTATTCATGAGGAGTTACATAAAAGGAGGGCTATCAGGGTTAGAGTTGTATGTATGATATATATTCTTTTTAAAATTAGATTTTATTAAAATTGAATGGTTAGGATCATTTCTATGATTCATCTAAAATTGGACAGTCACAATCTTTTCTATGGTTCACCTTGGACCAAAACTTTTAATCTTTCGGCAATAATAATATAGTACAGATTGCATATATTACAATATTAAAATATCTTTTACTTAAATACTATTTATTTTAATTTTATAGTATACAAAAATCATAGCACCCATAAATATATATAGGGGTGTTTGTGGTCTGAATTAATTTGAATTTCTCAATCATTTAAACAAATCGATAAATATGTAAATTAAGACAAATCAATCCACGTGAAAATAGATTGGTTTGATCACGAAATATGGTTTTATTTAAATAATTATTATCTTTTATATTTAATTTTTTATTTAAATTTATGATACGGGCTAAAAAATATCCTATAAATATTGCATTAATTAATCCTAGCATAATCCAATAAATACGTTTAATTGATAAGATCTGAGACCTTAATTACTTATTATTTTTGTAATTAATAAAACGGCTAATTAATCAATAAATATGTGTCCTGATAAAAGACAACTACTCTAAGAAATAGTACCCAAGACATTGAATCATATAAGCAATATGTTTGGTACAAGGTAGGATATAAAGACTCGTCCAAAGAGGTGGTTACCAATAGAGTGAGTATTCGGTAATAACCGAAGCGATTACTGAATAGAGGCAAAATCTATTATCGAATTAAGAACCGAATTAATTTCGGTTATTTATCGAACCGAAATAATTATTTCGGTTAAAACAGAAAACCGAATTAGAAAAAATTTAAAAAAATTGAAAATAGTATGAAACCAATAAATATTAATTAATTGTCAAGCTTTCCAAGAATTAAAAATGAGAAATGCATTATCATTTAGTCACAATAAGTTAGTAAGTCTACTTCCCAAACATTTAGACAACCATAAAAACAAGAAGTAGCAAAATCAAACACCTTCATTTGCAAAATCTTAAGAATTACTTTGCAACTTGCTACCAATATAAATTCCATGTCTCCAATATAGTATCAGACATTCATATGAATTATAATTTATAAAAGTAGTAGATGGGACTACATTAAAAACATGACAACCCAAAATAAATACATAAGTCTCAAAACTTAGCTGAACACTGAATAGAGCAACAGTATAGTAGATGCAGATCAGTACCCAAGCCATTTGCACTTCAGCAATAGACCAACAAAAACTTAGCTTCCACAATTCATTCAGCAAAGTAGAATACCTGACAAGTTTTACAATATGCATAAATCAGAACTAACACAACCATAATATGTAGAAATTTATATAAAAAAAACTCCATAATTAATAAAAATAGGGTATCGAATAAAAACAGTGCAGAATTGAAAATTGCAAGTTTAAAAAAATTCTTAGAAATAACATAAAACTAAAAGACTACAGAATTAAGTAAATACAAGTAGGGGACTGCAGAAAAATGCAGACTGTAGCAGACTAGCAGTAGGCAGTACATATAAACTCTGCACTCAACAAAACAGAAAAATAGAATAATATGGTGAAACAGGGCATTATAGAATTAGTAGTTGCGGGAGAAGTTTATCCACCGTGAATATCCAATTTACTTATATCTACCAAAAAAAATTAGAAAACAAGTTAGTACTAAAATAATTAAATGTACCATTGTTTTAAATGGAAATTAATATACCTTTTTCAAACTCTATCATATCATCATGTGTCTCCTCAATATTGATAGCTTTTGTCATTTTTCGCATCCAATCTTGAGCACGTAAAAGACTTTGAACCATTCTAGGAGTTAAAGAACTCCTAAAATCACTAATAATTCTCCCACATGTGTAAAAGCCGATTTCGAAGCTACCATTGAAATAGGCATGGCCAAAACATATGTTCATGCCTCAGTGATTTATAACATAAAGAATCAAGATCATAACTATCAGTATCAATAAAGCTAATTGATTTCAAGTGAATAAGCAGGAAAGCGTTAGTTGGAAAGCCACATTACTAACTGAATACGGTAATATACCCAGAAGCAAGAACCCTATCAAGACTAGTCACTTAAGAACCCGACCATTACATCAAATGTCAGGACATTGATAGCAAGTTTATGTCAGTAGTAGAGATCCATGTTCAAGAGCTTGTTGAAGAATAGAAAAGACGAGACGAAATCACAAGTTCAAGATGTGCATTGAAGTTTCAAGTTGAAGCCCAGAATTTCTCTAAGTACTTACTAAGGAACCTATGTAGAAATTCCAATCTAGAAATTCTAGATGAGTTTCTACTTAGAGCCAAGTAGAAATTCTGGAAGTGGAAATATTTTCTAAGTACACAAAGAGGGAAGCTATCTAGAATTTCCTATGTAGAAATTCCTATGTAGAAGTCGTACTTAAAATTTCGAGATAGAGTCTAAGCACAAATTCCAAGGACTGCCGAATATTTCTAAGTCCCATACTGTGGAAGCTAAGTAGAAGTTCTACATAGAGGGCAGTTTCAACATGACAAACAGCATCTTCTAGGTGGCTGATTTCCAAGCTTTCAAGATAAGATAAGATTCACGTGGACAACATTGGGCCACGTATATCTTATTCTTTGAAGACTACAGGTCATAGATTACAACTAGTATAAATAGAAGTACTTGTGTAATATTTAAAAAAGAGCAATATTGAGAAAAATACTTGTAAAAGAGAGAGAGAGAGAGAGAGAATATTCACAGAGCTTAGTATCATTTACTACCCTCTTTACTTCTGTTGTACTTATGTAATGAATGTTGTAGCAACCCTTTCAAGTTATATATAAGAAATATATTCCTTGAATCTTTGTGTTCATTTATTACATAGTATTTATTGCTTCATAAATCTAAAAAGTTGTATTCACCCCCCTCTACAACATATTTGGACCTAACAATTGGTAACAGAGCTTCATGTTTGACATACAAAACATAGATCCTTGTGTTTGGTAGAAGATTTGTGAGTTTTCCACTCTTCGATTTCTTTTTCAAAAAGTGAGCTTTAATTCGTTTCTCAGCGAAAACTCATCCTAAAAATTATTTAAATACTCCAGGTGTGATTATTTAGCTTGGGTGGATTTTAGATAATTTTTGTGAATTATTCTGGGTACTTTGATTTTTGGTGTTCTTCACGAAGTCATCACATTTTTTGATAAAAAAGACAAACCCAACAACTTTTGGTATACTTTTCAAAAGACAAAAAGTGAAAAAGGTGTTATTAGCTTTTGATTGGACAACTTAATCACTGTAAAAAGAAGATACAGAAAATTGTCTATACCCATCACGTGAGTGTTAGGTGAGTTAGGTGAGATAAGGCACAAAAGACAAAAAGTGTGAAAGATAATATTGTTTATTCAATATTAATATTAAGTGACCTGCAACAAATTTTCACCAAGGACAAAAAGTTCTGCTTACAAAATTTCTACTTAGAAATTTCTACGTACAGAATTTCTACTTAGAAATTTCGACTTGGACAAAGTTTCTACTTAGTGAAAATTTTGACTTCTATAAAATTTCTACTTACTGAAATTTTGACTTAAACAAAAGTTCTACATAGATTTTCTACATAGCCTAGTCTTGGGTACTTAGAAATTTTTGGTGACCAGAAGTTGAACCTTGATTTATTTGGAGATAATTCGAATTTATTTTAATAACTACTCAAATAATAAGAAAAGTTTATTATCTAATTTAAATCTACATTAAGATGGCACCTAAAAATTTATTCAAGATTCCAATGTTCAACCGAGATCACTATGAAGAATGGGTTTTGAGAATGAAACTTTACCTTAAGAAACTGCCTTTGAGTGGTGCGCACAATGAACTGCTTACCAATGCCATTGGAATCTGTAATCGATATAAGATATAAAGTATCCAGAGGTCAACTAAAATTATGACATGATGGAAAAGGTCATTGCTGCATTATATTCAGATCAAAGGTGTAATATGTACCTTCAACATAAGTCAGAGCAAAGTAAGTATTGATGGTCTCTGGATACTCTGTTTCCATACCAAAATGATCAAGTATGGATACATGGAAAAGTCCATCACCTTTGTAGCATGCCAGAACATAAAAGCCATGGGGAGTACGAAACTCATGATAAAATAACACCAGGTTCTTAAGTTTGGTTCTTTTCCTGTTAGAACGAACACGGTACTCGTATTCGTTGGCTATACGTAGTGTGATTTTCTAGGGTACATGGTACTTACATTTTCTCACAAATGTTGATGGTAGTCTCTACATATATCATCAAATCAGGGAATCAAATAATTTGACGTGAAAAATATGAAATAATAAATAGATAATCTTATATATAACAACATTTGTGGTGTGTATTGGTATTGCTACTAACCATGGAAGGCTTGGAAAGGTCTTCATTAGACAGCCAGATCAAAAATTTGGGGTGCACGTGCGCCTGAGAACGATCATGAATAATAATATATAATAATGTAAGTAAGGACATTTTGGATACTTGGAAAAAGTTTAAGCACAATGGTGAGCATATATTAGAGTAAATACACTATATGTTTAATGGATTTCTATGAACAAAACCAAACATACAAATAAATTGGACTAAAGGCTTACTATAATGCATTAAAGATATCAAAACGACAAATTACACTAATAACAAGTTATACAGAAAATATGTTTGTGATAAAATTTTGGTAAAAGTCATTATATTTTAGGTGATATATTCTGTAAGTTTTAGTCATGTTTATACTAAATTAAACATGTGCCTACTAAACAGGGTATGCTTATGCATACAAAATAATGATCAATACCTAATCAGTTTCAAAGTTATATTGACAGTAAAATGTATTCATAAATTTATGATCTCTACTTTAGTACTAAACATAAGTTAAAACTCATGTTGTTCTGTTTCATAATGTATAAAACAATAATGAAGATTATTTTTCAATTAAGGCCTATTGGTGCTGTTCGAATATGTCATGTAATATTGTCTACTATGAGCAAATCAATAATGAAATTAAACATTACTATATCAATAAAGAACAATCTATATATTACTGATACTAAAAACTGATATATACCCTGATTTAGAAATCGAAATAGTAAAATATAAGATCATATCTAGTGTTTGACATAAATCTTAGTATAAACTATAGTTTATACTATATACAGAAAATAAACGAAATCAGCCATTAACCTTTTAAATAGGAATTGCATGCATAATGATCTCAGTATAAACAACAATATTGGATTTTGATATGAAATAAATGATTAAATATAAAACATCTGTATTCATATATAAATTGACATGGAAAGCTTAATGATCTTATATTTTACTAACCTCCATTGATCTTGAACTTCAGTGAATCTTGGAGAATTGATAAAGAGAAGGGCTTAGGCAAAAGTGATATAGAGTTTTAACACACCAACAATCAATGACTTAATTAAATTATAAGTTTTAAAAAATGTGTAGTGCCTTAACCCTAATAATATTTAATATAGACAACAGACATGTAGTTGACATAATAAATTTATTAAAAGTCAACAATGTTATATAATAAAATATTAACATTGTCTAAAATATAATAGAAGTATTTGAATTGCCTACTTTTTTAAGACTAAAAATTACTACTGTACTATTTTTTAACTCTACTATCTCAAACTATTATTTAAATATTAATTTAAATAGACTATACATGTATTGTATGTCTAATATTACTATATACTAATAATTTCCATAAACAATCATGAATCGTCTAATGTGTATTTCCAAAACTTTACAATTTCCATAAATTTTTTAAATGTATAAATTCAAAAAACTTTTAAAAAATTAAAATAATACATTAATTATTTCTAAATAAAAATAAATTTGGTTTTTAGAAATTCATAACAATTGGACATGAGCTTTAATTAAATTTGAGTTTTATGAATATATACTTTTCAAAACAAATTCATTGAGAATAATTTACATTTGTTATACAACCATGGTAATTCTGAAATATTATATAATCTTCTTATTCAATACTTTATTGATCATATACACAATATTAAAATGATATCTATTTGGTATTTTGACATATACAGTACAGTTGTCCCTGACTTTTCAGAATTTTATTTTGACATATATGCTGTGTCCGTAAGTTTTCAGATGTAATGACAAAGTAAAAAATAATATGAATTATATATAATTTGTGAAATTGAAAACTATAAATATGTATATATAGTTTTCAATATTATGTAAAACTTCTTATTCTTTAATTTTTTAATATTTTTATAATAATTAATAAAATATTATTCAATTTGATAGTATTAAAATTAATTAGAACAGTTAATTAAAGACGGCGGGATGGGCTCTCAATTCAAATTGTTTTTATTTTCAAAATTGAACAATGATTCTATATTTATTATTAAATTCTCATATACTTTATTTCTAACTGATTCTCTTTTATATAATATATTGTACAGTTTAATTAGACAAATGTTTGGTTATTTTGCCTAGGAGATTTAATAATATACTTATGTACACAATTATTTTAGGATAGATATTAATAACTGTCTATATTAAAGGACTACATTGATATCATATTTAGTGCCTATGTTAAAGGACTACATTGATCAATAACTTAACAACCCCTACAAATTAGGAAAAATGTGGATATGAATTATGGTAACAAAGTTTACATTTATGAGAAAATGTAGATATATATTATAGTAACCAATATAAAGAAACACACATTTAAAGCCAAAAATTTCTCCAACAACCATGGAAATAAATTTATTAAATAAAGTTGCATTCACTAATCACGGTGGGCAAATTGTAAAAAACTTTTTCATTAACAACATTGGACGTAGTATTTGTGCATTCTCCGGTGTCATCTATAATCAATATGTACAGGCCTTTGGGGGAAGTTACTCTTGAAATTGCCATGTAGAGTTGATTATGTGAAAATACAGATCTCGGCAAGTAAAAACCAACTGTATCAAGTGACTAACCCTGAATCTTGTTGATGGTCATGGAAAAACATATTTGAAGTGGAAATTGGGTCCTTTTAAATTCAAATGGTCACTTTGTATCAGTTGGAACCATGTCAATTCGAGGAATGAGATGTTTTGAACCAATGTGAGAGCAACATAGAATCTGATATTCAATGCTATTTTTTTTACAACGCGTCACAATCATGCGGGTACCATTATAGAGTCCTAAAATCTGATTCAAGTTCCTCATGAGCATGACCGTTGCGCCAACTTTGATTTTGAGCTCATATTTTGGAATATATGGCATGTTAATGAAATTTAGGTACTCTACAGGAAAGGTAGTATCAAAATCGTTTTCCTCGTCTACACTATGATCAATTGAGTCCTGACTTAATTAGATATATTCTTCACTTGGAATCTTTTCCAGCACTCTGTAGTTGATGTCATCTACCAACTGATTCGTTAGTGTGAGAATAGCTCTTGATCTCAAATATTCAAGCAAAGACAAATTATTCATGAAATCAGGATACGTGATGTCAAGAGTTTGAACGAGATCGTCAGATGGATGGACAATATATTGGTTGGGAATCTGAATTTTAACATCTTCATGATCGTCACCAAAATTAGTTTTCCCATCTTTTTTGTCTCCTATAGAAATCTGCCATTTACTGAACTCGGCGATGTCCTTATTCCGCTCTTGTGAATTACCACCATGAAGTCTCATGTTCTTACGTAGAAGACAGACTTTGCAAAGTTTCCACAATCTTGATCGATTCAGAGCTGCACCTACAGCCTGGCCACAGGTAGCGTGTGGTATTACAGGAAGAATTTGATGAAAATCTCAACCAAAGACAACAGTTATCCCACCAAACGGTTTACTCAATAGGTTAGAATCAACTGCACCCATTATGTCACGTAGAGAGTAGTCAATAGATTCAAAACCATACATGTGCTACATTAGGGCCTCATCTCAAATTATTAGACTCGTCTTCTGTATCAACTCAGCTATATTTGTACCATGCTTGATACCTGCCACGGAATACTAGTCTAGCTGAAGTGGGATATGGAACCGTGAATGAGCAGTCCTACCGCCAGGAAGTAGTACAACTGCAATGCCTGATGAGGTAACAGGTAGAACAATCTTGCGTTCAGAACATAAACAACAACACAGAGTTTTCCAGAAGAAGGTTTTGCCACAACCTCCGCTACCTTGGACAAAAAAACACCACCAGTTCTCCGTTGTACACTTTGAATGATATTATTATATACTTCCTTTTGCTCACTGTTTAATTTAGCATGATTATGATCATACATTTGTTTCATCTCTTCTACGTCATACCCTATTTCCTCGAGAATTAAACGGTTTACATCTCCACTAGAAAAAACTGTCTGAAGGAAAAGGCTTTGATAGAAAATCTCACAAGCTTTTGCCAATACCATTGAATATTTTTTCAATTTTTGTGTAAAAAGTTTTACAATATCAGGAATTAGAATTTATACATGAGATTTGTAGTCCTTTAATCATTGAATATACTTCATATTCAAAAGTATTTAAATAGCAAACCAACGTTTAACTGTATCATCATTAATTTACCTACAAGTGCATAATTTTGAATTTCGGAATCCGAGAGGTTGATATTTACATTTTGTGTTATCCTTCGACGTGAAAGAGTAATATCATCAGAAATCCATCTCCAATGACAATTCCATAACTTAAGAGGATCTGACACCTGGAAGTATGGCAAAATATTTACAAATATCTCACGAAACTATTTAGCAAGTGAAGAGTGAGCATTCTCTACGATTGCATCATGCCACTGATTGTCATTCTCAAGTAACCCAAGTGTTGCACATGCTTCTTTAAAGCTCCCATATATAAGACCTTCGACTGTACGAAGCTCTTCAAATGAGGTGCATCTTTTCTTTCTCATTGGAAACATCCTTAAGAATAATAAATCACCAGTAGTAGCGTGTACCTCAGTGAGTCTACCAACTACCTCACCCTTTTGCCTTAGTTTCCACTTGCACTATTTAGACAACCATGTAAAATTGCTTGGAAATTCAACATATGTGAAATCTCTAGCTATAGGTAGCTCTTGATTTGCTATGAACCAAGCCTCCAGTTTACTTCTCTCCGACTCAGCTTTATCACAGACGTCTTGTAAGGATGCTCTGGTCTTAAAATTAACATGTTTTTGCCTGGAAAGTGAACAGGCAACCGTTCAACAGCTATCCACTATGCGTGGACATCAAACCCAAAAATCCTCCAACACGCCTCTGATGCGCAAACATAACGTCCATCGGGAAATTTCTTGACTTCGTTGTATTTATCAGTCTTTTTCCTTTCTGATTCAGAAGGTGTAGTAACTTTATTTCTTTGGAGCAACATTATGGCATTGTCATGACCTTTTAAACAATATTTGAAAAGGTAGTTCAAAGACCGAGAATTGTTACAAATCTCCAGATTTATATGGCACTGGAAACGCACCAATAAATCTCTGTTATATGGAACAACAAAGCCATTGTGTAAATCAACACCTTTTTTGTAATAGTTCTACCACTGTCTCACCTCTTGTACTTTGGAAAACCGTGTTCATCTATGAAAGTATTTGCATTAAACATGTATATATAAGATCAGAGGTTAATTATATTACTCGGATGAAATATAATGCAATTATAAATTATATCATGATTACAACGACCCGTGTATTTTTTTAAAATTATTTAAATATGTAATTGTGAAAGTGTTAAATAAATAAAGTATGTGTATAGTTTTTGTCAGCTCGATGTTGTTTTATTATTATTTATGTGTGATTTATGGTGTACAAGGTGGTTCGTGTAGTTAATTATTTAGTATATTGAATTATTTGCACTTTTAAAAGTGAATTTAGTGCAAATTTATTTGCATAAATATTTGGAATGTCTCTAAAATTGTTTTTGTGATTTTACAATTACAATATTTATTTTTGGGATTTTATAAAATTTAGAAATCAATATTTTATTAATTATTTAACCCTGTGTGATTTTCTGATTATATTTACTTGTAAAATTTGTATTTAATTCCATAATTCCTCAAAAATTATGAAACTCATATTTATTGAAGTTGGGAATATTTCGAGAATTTTAAAATTATTTTGGGAATTTTTGGGATTAATTTCACCTGCACGTTGATTCGTTTAATTAATAAAAGCGGGTATAAATTGTGTTTCAAAATTTATTTTAAAATTACAAAAATAATGTTTTTATAAACTTCGGGATATTTGTAATATTTTAAGACTATTTTTTTAATTTTCTGAATTTGTTTAAAGTTCGACCCGGTTCGTTAATTACTGGATTCGTAGATAAACCAGGCCTCAAAATTCATTTTTATCTGTTTAAACACGTGACAGTCTAGGAGTGGGCTGCGTTTTTGGTTGTTACACGTGTTAGTTAAAAGGAAAAAGAAATAACAATCAATTAACCCACCCCTATTTATTCAGCAACATCAATCTCTCTACATCTCTCGACTCTCTCAATCTCCTTTGATCTCTCCCTCTCGGTTATTCGTCTAATCTTCATGTCATCCTCTATTTTCTTTCTTTCAATCATCTTTCCCCTTTTCCCTTTCCTGTTCGTGGTGATTTCCGTCGCCGGACTCTTGTTTCCCGGCTGACATCGCCGCTTTTCCGGCCATTGCTGTTCCTACCATTTCCGTTTTATATGTATGTATATCCTGTGTATCTATATGTGCTTAAGTGTGTGTTTTATGTGTGTATACATGTGCAAGCGTGACTGTGTGTGTGTGCGTGCAAGCATCTGCTTGTGCCGCGCGTTGATGTGGGTGTGTATTCGGCTGCTGTATTGTCTCTGTAATCTTGTTGTTGAAAGGAACGTGTGGGGTTCTCGGTTCGTTATTATGTTAAGTTGAATTCTTATGTTTTGCAGGATCGAATTTTGACGGCCTTTGTGAAATAAATAATAAGATCATACAGGAATTATTATAAATTTAATCGGTAGAATCTACGTTGGAAACCCGGAATTAATCGGGTACCCGTAAATTTTACCGCCGTCGACGATGAGCCTCGGCGAGCCTCGGCGAGTCCTAGTACGAATAAAAATATAAAATGCGAATAAGAGTAATAGTTAAATAATATCGGTGATTGGAATTCGTCCAATTGAATTGTGATTTGGATTGTCATTATAGTTGTTGTGAATTGATTTGACGTCGATATTGTGTTCGACGGGTAACCCAATAAACAAAGGAGGCGCTGCCCGATTTCCGGGAAGCTAAATTACGTAAATAAGGGAACGTATCCGATGATTATCGGGATGTCGAGTGACTATATATATATATATGTGTATGTGTTTATACAAATTTTGTTACATGATGTGATGAAATATTTCGCCTAATCGATAACCCTGATTTCATAAAATAAAGAGTATATGTATTTTCCGAAAACGAACACCAAACCAATCTTTAAGATGTGAACCCTATTTGTTGCGTATGTTATTACAATATTCATAATTATGAGTCGGATTTGAATATCGTTGGGTAAGAATTAGTATCGAGGATATGTCAAGCATACCTAGACGTCTAAAATAGGGTATTTCGACCCTGTAGGTTATAGTCGGGAACCTGAAAGTGGACGATGGACTAAAGTTAACATAGTGGTCAGTCGACGAGCTCAGTAGAGTTTCAACAGAAAGACCTGAGTGTCGAAGTCGAATTTAATGGGATCTAGTGGTTGGACGTAAAAGCCTAAACGGCATAGTTGGCCCAGAATTGATCAGTAGTAGTTGTAAAGCCTTGTAAGGCAAGTACTTCCAAACTTTTCCTCAAGATATATCATAATTATTTTCGAACTGTTTCATAAAATGTCGCTCTCATCCATAATAACTCTTGTTTACATTGCAAGTGCATTAAACTATTTACCCTTGAATTCCTAATTTTTTTCTTGATCTTGAGTCGTAAGCCTTGTTCTTTATAAACCATCCTTTGTTGATCCTCAGACACTAAACCACACAAATATGATACTATTTCCCAAATGTTTAACTACCAAACACCAAACACCAGAAGAAAATGGTTTAAAAACACAGAAACTTTTATACTCCAATCATTCTTAGTAACATCAAAGAACCATATCCTGAAAAATCATTACTGGTTTGATACCTGACCCTGGTGCAAACTGAAAACCGTTTCTTATACATACCCTGATATACCCTTGAGATATCCATGAGTTTTCTTACATTTTTATGCAAATGTTTAACATCATCGATTATGCTCTTGTGTTATTGAATCATATTGTTATCATATTGAACTGCTTTAGGATTGGATAGTTTTTATATATGTGGACCAGATTCGTGGTCAGACCATACCAATGGTCAAGTTAGGCCAATGTGTGCCTTGGATCCAGTAATCAGAGCAGTGCTGTGTGCTTGCTCGGGGTTAGTGCGTGACTGATCAACAGCCTAACCTTGATTATTTTTTAAAAAAAACTTAAAATGAATATCCAATTCTAATGATGAGTTAAAAAGAAACTTGATTCCTTTGAATCATCTCATTTGATCATTGTTTAACCTCAGTTATCACTATTATGACTTGCTGAGCTAGTTAGCTCACCCATGCAATTCTTTAATATATTTTACAGTTAAAAAAAATATGGACGATAGTGAAGTTCCTCAGTCCAAAGTGCGGGCTAAGGTTCCAGTTGAGTTGAATCGAGCTAGCAGAAGCTTCATGCGGTAGAAAGATAGTCAGACTGTAAGAATGATTTTATTATCAATTGTAAGTTAAATTAGTTGGGATTTGGTACGTTGTAATAAAGGTTATGATTGTGGCTTATTTTCATACTTTAACCTGTTGTGATCCGTGGTTATGTGAATCAGGGTCATTGCATTTAATATTTTATGTACAGGTTTAGATATTGTGAATGTGTTGTGGACCCCAAACTTCTGACCCGGGTTTGGAGGGCGCCACAGGTTGGTATCAGAGCTACAGGTTATAAGTCACTGAACAAGCCTAGATTATCGGGATTGGGTAGAGGGTTAGGATTAGGAATAGGAAATAGAAAGATAAGACATTGTGAGGTTGAGTGCGATGGTATAGTAGGTCTCCGGCACAATTCGTATTGCGATTCGGAATTCTCAGCTTGCGACGTGATTTCCAGACAACGGAAATGGCAGATCTTGATTCCCCGGTGTTATTGGATCATTTGGAGCTTTCCGTTCGAGGATCGTCACCTTCTCCCATATTGGATTTGCACCTTGTTCCTTCACCAGCATTAATGGTACTACCTTCTAGTATAACGATTGCACTTCTTCAAGCTATTCTACACTAATTTTCCACCTCTTGATGCGAGATTACCTATTCAAGAACTTCTATCTGTTTATTCTTGTTTCATTGGACATTCGGCTGTGAGTGTATCTTTTTAGTTTACCCTACATCCTGTTCCATACCCCCAGTTTAGAACTTGTCCTATGAAGCGATTGTATCTACGAGGATGGATTCGAGAGCTACAGTAAATGGTGAGCGCTTGAGTTATAAATAGAGGTGAGACAAAGTTTAGAGAGGAGATTTAAGTGTTTCAGAGGATAGATGTTATCGGGTTAAAAGAAGCCCTTAGTGACTAAGCCACCCGTGAATAAGTATGGGATGAACTAGATGAATTTTGAAAGAGTAAGAGAGAAAAGTATAAACCTGGGATTTTTGTAAAATTAAATGATGATGATATGATAAATGCGATATGTAAAGTAGTAATGTGATGTGATACGAGCAAACTTTGTTCTATGAAATAGACTTATTGACTATTGGATAGCCTGTTTTACTTAACTATTGCAACGGTAATGTCGGGAGTATTACCAGTATGGAAGCTTTGGCATAAAGCTACGAATAAGATATCATGCAACGACAATTGAAGTGTTGTCGATTAAGGAAGGCAAATGGACCCGATGAAGGAGAAAGGGTAGATTGGAGTGAATGAATTTTTATGTAATTATTTCTTTAATATGGTATCTTGCTATAGGTTGGAAGGACAACAACCAACTCATATAGTAAGGACAACCAGGTTTGTGATTTTCCAAACTTTTAAATAAGTTTTCGAAAAAGATTTTCCTTTACAAATTTCTAAAAGCCTTTTTGAATAAAATGATTTTTTAATATTGGTTGTTAAGTTACTATTTGAGTTTCTTGTTTGTTAGAAAGCCCGGATTACCTGGAAGGATGCTGTTTCAGACTTAGTATTACTAATATCGAGAACGAAGTAACCTATGATTATGAAGAAGTTGTTTATTCCTAACAGTAAAGTGCAAGTATTGTTCGATAAAATTTACAACAGAATCAGCATACGGAGTAACTATACATTCAATTACTAGGACTATCAGAGTTCGAAGAACTCATTGATTTAACAGAAGTCGGGTCGTGATCGAAGAAGATTGGAAAGATTTCCAGACCTCTCTAAAAGCAGAATATTATTAGCAAAAAGATCGTTATATCGAATGGTACGTGGTTATTCTAAATTAAAAGAGGAATCTCGAAATTACCTGATAGGAACGCCGTTATGATCGAATTGTTAAGATATTATACGTGTAAGTGCGATGTTAAAGATGCGAAGCTTAGCAAGTAAGAATTCATTATAATGCTTGGTTTGCAACGACATTTCAGCGGACTTTCTAAAGTGGTTATATAACATAATTGGGATATGATTGAACGAACTCGAAAGAATGAATACAAATGAAATGTGGATGGTGACCAATGGTATCGTTTTTGCCTTCAATATTACAGCATATATTCCTATTCAATTCCTAAAAATGTATAAACTTCTTTTCTTAATTCCTTATGATGATATCAAAAAGAAAGATATTCCATTCCTTTTAAATTTATTTGCTTCCCTCAAGTTTTGCTTTCTGATTGGGACAAACAGTGTTATGGTGATACACTTTGTCAGAATGACGAAGAGTCGGGTGGGACGCCACCTAATCATGTGCTGTGTGCCATATGGTACGAAAGACTGACCATCTTAAGTACCAATGTGGTTGTCTCATTCATATTCAAATCCTTACTTCTTCTTTCTTTTCAACCCTAATTTCTGTGAATTTTGAATCCTTCTAGTCATTTCATTGTACTGTTGTTCTTTGCAAGAGCTTTTCAAGTAGAAATCAACGTATCCTGAGCCAAGCGGATGAAGTTCCATCTACCTCTTATGCATGGAAAGGAAACACGGGCACATGACGAGGATTGCAAATCACTAGCCCAGTGAAGGATCCACTAAGAGTCAAGGAAATCTACTCCAATAAGGAATGCGTTTTCGAGAACAAGAATATGCGATTTTCTTATGAAATATGTTATTCAGAATACGTACGTGATGACATGGATGATTAGGGTGAATACCTTATGCATTAAAAGATTAAAAGATGCGAGAGACACTTAATTATTTATCTCAAAGTTTTGTTGACAAGATTGTGATTAAAGGATTAGCAAGTCAAGAACGTGTAATTTTTAAATAAGTAAATACCAATGCTGAAATTGAGATTCCTTGCAATAAGTTGTACAGAATCGGTATCCTGAAAGATAAGAAGATTTGATATTGTTCTAAGGAATGGGTTGACTACTAAAGTGTGATGTCCAGACAGACCGTCATGACGAAAAGATAATTCTGAGAATGCCAAATGGGAAGGTGAGGAGGTTCAGAAGATGAAAGAAGGTAATGAATTTGTTAATAATGATTACGGTGATCAAGATATGAGCATTATGGTGATTATGAAAAAAAAAATCGGAAGCAAACAAAGTATGAAGATTTTATAGTAATTAAGGAGTTTCAAGATATGTTTTTGGATGAGTTACCAACGTTTCCTTCAGATATAGAAATTGAGTTCGTGACTGATTTGGCACCTGAAATGAAGCCAGTGTCCAAGGCCCCGCACAGAATGGCGCCAGTTAAAGTGAAGAAGTTAGCAAAGTGAATGTAAGAAATGCTAGAAGAATAAGCGATTAGACCTAGGGTACCCCATAAGGTGCACCGATATTAAATGTTAATAAGAAAGATGGAAGTATGTGATTATGCGTCGACTAGCAAGAGCTCAATAAGTTTACTATCAAGAACAAGTATCTGTTACCTTGACCCAATGATTTGCTTGATCAAACGAAGGAAGCAAAGTACATTTATAAGACTGATTTAAGATTTGATATTTCACCAATTGAAGACTAAACCTATGGTTGTATCAAGGATAATTTTCAGAACTAAGTACTGTTCTCATATTGTCATCTATATTAACCAATATACCAGCAATATTTGAACTGGATGGACAATACCTTTAAGAAATATCCGAGTAAGCTATAGTTGTGATACTTAAAGTTAATGGAGGACCATGCAAAGCGTTTATGATGACTGGGAAGTTGGAGAAGAAAGAAGATGTATGAAATATAGTTCTTAGCATAGATAGTCAATGTAGAGAAGATTAAAAGAGATTCAGCAGAAGTTAAAATTACTATGAATGAAAAGAGACCAGAGACACCAACAAAAGTAAGAAGTTTTATCATGGGTCGGTTACTATTGGAAATTGGTGCAGGATTTCGTGAAAGTTGCAATATCTTGGACGAAGCTAACCAGGAAAAGCAAGAAGTTTTGTGAAGTGGAGAAGGATGAAGGGAAAGTTTTGTGGAGTTAAATGAAAGAATGGTTTCAGCACCTGTTTTATCAATTTAAAAGTATCAAGGAGGTTTGGTAGTTGATAGTGATGCTTCTCATTAGGGAATAGGATGTGTGTGATGCAGCACAATAGAGTTATTGTATATGCATCCAGACAACCGAAACCTTATGAGCAGAAGTATCCTACCCATAATTTGGGAATTAACAGT